>NW_026869121.1:75638-183242 GCF_020745735.1 Hemiscyllium ocellatum | reverse complement strand
CCTAAGTTCCTCAGAAAGTGCTCCCTCAATGCCTCAGAAAGTGCTCCCTCAGTCATCTGAAAGACCTCCCACAGTACCTCAGAAATTGCTCCCTCAGTACATCAGATATTTCACCCTCAAAACCTCAGATAATTCTCCCTCAATACCTCAGATAGTTCTCCCTCAGTACCTCAGATAGTGCTCCCTCAATACCTCATATATTGCTCTCTCAATTCCTCTGAAAGTGCTCCCTGAATTCCTCAGAACGTGCTCCCCAGTACTTCAGAAAGCGCTCCCACAATACGTTAGACAGTGATCCCTCAGCACCTCATAAAGTGCTCCCTCAACACCTCAGATAGTGCTCCTCAACACCTCAGAAAGTGCTCCCTCTCTACCTCAGAAAATGTTCGCGCAATACCTCAGAAAATGCTCCCTCAGTACCTCAGACAGTGCTCCCTCAATACCTCAGTAATAGTGCGTCCTCAGTACATCAGAAAGTGCTCCTTCAATACCGTCGAAAGTTCTCCCTCAGTACCTCAGAAAGTGCTTCCTCACTACCTCAGAAAGTGCTCCCTCAGTACATCAGATAGTCCTCACTCAGTACCTCAAATACTTCTCCCTCATACCTCAGAAAGGGCTCCCTCAGTACATCAGATAGTTTTCCTGAGTACCTGAGATAGTTCTCCCTCAGTACCTCAGAAAGCGCTCTCTCACTACCTCAGAAAGTGCCACTCAATACCTCAGAGGTGCTCCCTTAGCACCTCATAAAATGCTCCCTCAGTACCTCAGAAAGTGCTCCCTCAGTTCCTCAGAAAGTTCTCCCACATTAAATCAGGAAGTGCTCCCTTAATACCTCAGAAAATGCTTCCTCAATACCTCAGATAGTTCACCCTCAATACCTCAGAAAGTGCTCCCACAGTACCTCAGATAGTCCTCCCTCAATACCTCACATAGATCTCCCTCAGTACCTCCGAAAGTGCTCCCTCAATTCCTCAGATAGAGCTCCCTCAGTACCTCAGATAGTTCTCCCTCAATACCTCAGGCAGTGATCCCTCAATACCTCAGATAGTTCTCCTCAATACCTCAGAAAATGCTCCCTCAATTCCTCAGAAATTGCTCCCTCAATACCTCAGATAGTGATCCCTCAGTATCTCAAAAAGTGCCCCCGCAATACCTCACAAAGTGCTCCCTCCGTACCTGACAAAGTGCTCCCTCAGTCCATCAGAAAGAGCTCCCACAGTACCTCAGAAAATGCTCCCTGAATACCAGAGAAAGTGCTCCCTAAATTCCTCAGAAAATGCTCCCTCAATACCTCAGATAGTTCTTCCTCAATACCTCAGAAGGTGCTCCCTCAGTACCTCAGAAGGTGTTCCGTCATTACCTCAGAAAATGGTCCCTCAATACCTCTGAAACTGCTACCTCAATTCCTCAGTACGTCTGAAATTGCTCCCTCAGTACGTCTGAAATTACTCCCTCAGCACCTCAGACAGTGCTCCTCAATACCTCAGATGGCTCTCCCTCAGTACTTCGGGTAGATCTCCCTCAATACCTCAAATAGTTCTCCCTCAGTATCTCCCAAAGTCCTCCCTTAGTTCCTCAGATAGTTCTCGCTCAGTACCTCAGACAGTGCTCCCTCAGTACCTCAGAAAGTCCTTCCTCAATATCTCAGAAAGTGTTCGCTCAATACCTCAGAAAGTGTTCCCTCAATACATCAGATAGTGCTCCTCAATACCTCAAAAAGTGCTCCCTCAATACCTCAGAAAATGCTCCCTCAGTACATCAGATAGTGCTCCATCTATACCTCAATAATGCTGCCTCAGTTCCTCAGAAAGTGCTCCCTCTATACCTCAGACAGTGCTCACTCAATAACCTCAGACAGTGCTTACTCAGTACTTCATAAATTGCTCCCTCCGTACCTCAGAAAGAGCTCCCACAGTACCTCAGAAAATGCTCCCTGAATACCTGAGAAAGTGCTCCCTCAATTCCTCAGATAGTGCTCCCACAACACCTCAGAAGGTGCTCCCTCAATACCTCAGAAAATGCTCCCTCAATATCTCAGATAATGCTCCCTCAATTCCTCAGATAGTGCTCCCTCAGTACATCAGAAAGTGCTCCCTCAATACCTCAGAAAGTACTCCCTCAGTACATCAGATAGTGCTTCCTCAGTACATCAGAAAGTGCTCCCTCAATACCTCAGACAGTGCTCCCTCAATACCTCAGAAAGCGCTCTCTCAGTACCTCAGATAGTGCTTCCTCACTACCTCAGAAAGTGTTCCCTCTGTACCTCAGAAATTGCACCATCAATACCTCAGACAGTGCTCCCTCCGTACCTCAGATAGTGCTCCCTCAGTACATCAGAAAGAGCTCCCACAGTACCTCAGAAAATGCTCCCTGAATAACAGAGAAAGTGCTCCCTCAGTTCCTCACAAAGTGCTCCCTCAATGCCTCAGATGGATCTCCCTCAGTACCTCAGATAGTTCTCCCTCAATACCTCAAATAGTTCTCCCTCAGTATCTCCCAAAGTCCTCCTTTAGTACCTCAGATAGTTCTCGCTCAGTACCTCAGATGTTTCCCCCAATACCTCAAAGAGTGCTCCTCAATTCCTCAGACAGTTCTCCCTCAGTACCTCAGACAGTGTTCCCTCAGCACCTCATAAAGTGCTCCCCAGTACCTCAGAATGTGCTCCCTCAGTAGATCAGAAAGAGCTCCCACAATACATCGGAAAGTGCTCCCTCAATACCTCAGATGGTTATCCCTCAATGCCTCAGAAAATAATTCCTCAATATCTCAGATAGTTCCCCTCAATACCTCAGAAAGTGCTCACTCAATATCTCAGATAGTTCTCCCTCAATACCTCAGAAAGTGCTCCCTCAATAACTCAGAAAATGCTGTCTCAATACCTCAGATACTGCTCCCTCAATACCTCAAGAATGCTTCCTCAGTACCTCAGAAAGTGCTCCCTCAATACCTCAGAAATTGCTCCCTCAATATTTCATAACGTTCTTCCACTATACCTCAGAGAATGCTCCCTCAATACCTCAGATACTGCTCCCTCAGTACATCAGAAAGAGCTCCCACAATACATCAGAAATTGCTCCCTCAGTACCTCAGATAGTTCTCGCTCAATAGCTCAGAAAGTGCTCCCTCCATACCTCAAGAATGCTCCCTTAGTTCCTCAGAATGTGCTACCTCAATTCCTCAGTACATCTGAAATTGCTCCCTCAGTACATCAGAGAGTGACCCCTCAGTACCTCAAAAAGTGCTATTTTAATACCTCAGACAGTGCGACCTCAATACCTCATAAGGTGCTCCCTCAGTACCTCAGAAAGTGCTCCCTCAATATCTCAGAAAGTGCGCTCTCAGCACCTCAGACAGTACTCCCTCAATACGTCAGATGGCTCCCCCTCAGTACCTCACGTAATTCTCCCTCAACACCTCAAATATTTCTCCCTCAGTACCTCACAGAGTGATCTCTTAGTACCTCAGATAGTTCTCCCTCAGTACCTCAGAAAGTGCCCCCCTCAATACCTCAGAAAGTGATCCCTCAATACCTCAGAAAGTGATCCCTCAATACCTCAGAAAGTGCTCCCTCATTAACTCAGCTATTTCTCCCTCATTACCTCAGATATTTCTCCCTCAATACCTCAGAATATGCTCCCTCAATACATCTGAAAGTGCTCTCTCAATACCTCAGAAAGTGATCCTCAATACCTCAGAAAGTTCTTCCTCACTACCTCAAAAAGTGCTCCCTCAATATTTCCGATAGTCCTCCCACTATACCTCAGATAGTGCTCCCTCAATACCTCTGATAGTGCTCACTCAATACCTCAGATAGTGCTCCCTCAATACCTCAGAAAGTGCTCCCTCAATACCTCAGACAGTGCTCGCTCAATATCTCAGATAATGCTCCCTGAATTCCTCAGATAGTACTCCCACAATACTTCAGAAAGTGCTCCCTCAGTACCTCAGAAAGTGCTCCTTGAATACCTCAGAAAGTGCCACCTCAATACCTCAGAAAGTGCTTCCTCAGCACCTCATAAAGTGCTTCCTGAGTACCTCAGAGAGTGCTGCCTCAGTACCTCAGATGGTTCTCCCTCAATACCTCAAATAGTTCTCCCTCAGTACCTCAGAAAGTGCTCCCTGAATACCTCAGAAAGTGCCACCTCAATACCTCAGACAGTGCTCCCTCAATACCTCAGAAAATGCTCTCTCAATATCTCAGATAGTTCAAATACATTACCACAGATAGTTCTCCCTCAATACCTCAGAATGTGCTCCCTCAATACCTCAGAAAGTGATCCCGCAATACCTCAGAAAGTTCTTCCTCAGTATCTCAGAAAGTGCTCCCTCAATACATCAGAAATTGCTCCCTCAATATTTCAAATAGTTCTCCCACTATACATCAGATAATGCTACCTCAATTCCTCAGATAGTTCTCCCTCAATACCTCAGAAAGTGCTTCCTCAGTACCTCAGATAGTGCTCACTCAGTACCTCAGAAATTGCTCCCTCAATATTTCAGAAAGTTCTCCCACTATGCCTCAGATAATGCGCCCTGAATTCCTCAGATCGTGCTTTCTCAGTATCTCAGAAAGAGCTCCCACAATACCTCAGAAAGTGTCCCCTCAATACTACAGAAAGTGCTCCTCAGTACCTCAGATAGTACGCCCTCAATACCTCAGAAAGTGCTCCCTCAATATCTCAGGTAGTTCTCCCTCAATACCTTAACGTCCTACCTCAATACCTCAGAAAGTGCTCCCTCAGTACCTCAGAAAATGCTTCCTCACTACCTCACAAAGTGCTCCCTCCGTACCTCAGAAAGTGCTCCCTCAGTACCTCAGAAAATGCTCCCTGAATACCTGAGAAAGTGCTCCCTCAGTTCCTCACAAAGTGCTCCCTCAATGCCTCAGATGAATCTCCCTCAGTCCCTCAGATAGTTCTCGCTCAATACCTCAAATAGTTCTCCCTCAGTACCTCAAAGTGGTCCCTCAATACCTCAGATTTTTCTCCCTCAGTACCTCAGAAAGTGGTCCCTCATTACCACAGAAAGTGCCCCCTCAATACCTCAGAACGTTTTCTCTCAATGCCTCAGAAAGTGTTCCCTCGGTACCTCAGAAAGTGGTCCCTCAATACCTCAGATGGCTCTCCCTCAGTACCTCAGGTAGTTCACCCTCAATACCTCAAGACTTCTCCCTCAGTACCTCACAAATTCCTCCCTTAGTACCTCAGACAGTGCTCCCTCAGCATCTCATAATGTGCTCCCTCAGTACCTCAGAAAGTGCCTCTCAATACACCAGACAGTGCTCCCTCAGTACCTCAGATGGTTCCCCCTCAATACCTCAAAGAGTGCTCCCTCAATTCCTCAGATAGTTCTCCCTCAGGACCTCAGACAGTGCTCCCTCAATTCATCAGAAAGTGCTCCCTCAATGCATCAGAAAGACTTCCCACAATGCATCAGATAGTTCCCCCTCAATACATCAGAAAGTGCTCACTCAATATCTCAGATAGTTCTCCCTCAATACCTCAGATAGATCTCCCTCAGTACATCAGAAAGAGCTACCACAATACATCAGATAGTGCTCCCACTATACCTCAGATAATGCTCCCTCAGTACCTCAGATACTGCTCCCTCAATACCTCAGAAAGTGCTCCCTCAATATCACAGATAGTGCTCCCTCAATACCTCAAATAGTTCTCCTTCAATACCTCAGAAAGTGCTCCCTTAGTACATCAGAAAGAGCTCCCTCAATATATCAGATAATGCTCCCTCAATACCTCTAAAGTGCTCCCTCAGTACCTCAGAAAGTGCTCTTTCAATATCTCAGAAAGTGCTCCCTCAGTACCTCAGATAATGCACCCTCATTACCTCAGAAAGTGCTCTTTCAATATCTCAGAAAGTGCTCCCACAGTATCTCAGAAAGTGTTCCCTCAGTACCCCAGAAACTGCCTCCTCAATACCTCAGATGGCTCTGCCTCAGTACCTCAGATAGTTCTCCCTCAACAACTCAAATAGTTCTCCCTCAGTACCTCACAAAGTGCTCCCTCAATAACTCAGATTGTTCTCCCACAGCACCTCAGATAGTTCTCCTTCAGTACCTCAGAAAGTGCTCCCTGAATACTTCAAAATGTGCCACCTCAATAACTCAGACAGTGCTCCCTCAGCACCTCATAAAGTGCTCCCTCAGTACCTCAGAAAGTGCTCCCTCAGAACATCAGATAGTTCTCCCTCAATACCTCAGAAAGTGATTCCTCAATACATCAGAAAATGCTCCCTCAATACATCAGATAATTCTCCCTCAATACCTCAGAAAGTCCTACCTCAGTACCTCTGATAGTGCTCGCTCAATACCTCAGAAAGTGTCCCCTCAATACCTCAGAAAGTGTCCCCTCAATACTTCAGAAAGTGCTCCTCAGTACCTCAGATAGTACGCCCTCAATACCTCAGAAAGTGCTCCCTCAATATCTCAGGTAGTTCTCCCTCAATACCTTAACGTCCTACCTCAATACCTCAGAAAGTGCTCCCTCAGTACCTCAGAAAATGCTTCCTCACTACCTCACAAAGTGCTCCCTCCGTACCTCAGAAAGTGCTCCCTCAGTACCTCAGAAAATGCTCCCTGAATACCTGAGAAAGTGCTCCCTCAGTTCCTCACAAAGTGTTCCCTCAATGCCTCAGATGATACTCCCTCAGTCCCTCAGATAGTTCTCGCTCAATACCTCAAATAGTTCTCCCTCAGTACCTCAAAGTGGTCCCTCAATACCTCAGATTTTTCTCCCTCAGTACCTCAGAAAGTGGTCCCTCATTACCACAGAAAGTGCCCCTTCAATACCTCAGAACGTTTTCTCTCAATGCCTCAGAAAGTGTTCCCTCGGTACCTCAGAAAGTGGTCCCTCAATACCTCAGATGGCTCTCCCTCAGTACCTCAGGTAGTTCACCCTCAATACCTCAAAACTTCTCCCTCAGTACCTCACAAATTCCTCCCTTAGTACCTCAGACAGTGCTCCCTCAGCATCTCATAATGTGCTCCCTCAGTACCTCAGAAAGTGCCTCTCAATACACCAGACAGTGCTCCCTCAGTACCTCAGATGGTTCCCCCTCAATACCTCAAAGAGTGCTCCCTCAATTCCTCAGATAGTTCTCCCTCAGGACCTCAGACAGTGCTCCCTCAATTCATCAGAAAGTGCTCCCTCAATGCATCAGAAAGACTTCCCACAATGCATCAGATAGTTCCCCCTCAATACATCAGAAAGTGCTCACTCAATATCTCAGATAGTTCTCCCTCAATACCTCAGATAGATCTCCCTCAGTACATCAGAAAGAGCTACCACAATACATCAGATAGTGCTCCCACTATACCTCAGATAATGCTCCCTCAGTACCTCAGATACTGCTCCCTCAATACCTCAGAAAGTGCTCCCTCAATATCACAGATAGTGCTCCCTCAATACCTCAAATAGTTCTCCTTCAATACCTCAGAAAGTGCTCCCTTAGTACATCAGAAAGAGCTCCCTCAATATATCAGATAATGCTCCCTCAATACCTCTAAAGTGCTCCCTCAGTACCTCAGAAAGTGCTCTTTCAATATCTCAGAAAGTGCTCCCTCAGTACCTCAGATAATGCACCCTCATTACCTCAGAAAGTGCTCTTTCAATATCTCAGAAAGTGCTCCCACAGTATCTCAGAAAGTGTTCCCTCAGTACCCCAGAAACTGCCTCCTCAATACCTCAGATGGCTCTCCCTCAGTACCTCAGATAGTTCTCCCTCAATAACTCAAATAGTTCTCCCTCAGTACCTCACAAAGTGCTCCCTCAATACCTCAGATTGTTCTCCCACAGCACCTCAGATAGTTCTCCTTCAGTACCTCAGAAAGTGCTCCCTGAATACTTCAAAATGTGCCACCTCAATAACTCAGACAGTGCTCCCTCAGCACCTCATAAAGTGCTCCCTCAGTACCTCAGAAAGTGCTCCCTCAGAACATCAGATAGTTCTCCCTCAATACCTCAGAAAGTGATTCCTCAATACATCAGAAAATGCTCCCTCAATACATCAGATAATTCTCCCTCAATACCTCAGAAAGTCCTACCTCAGTACCTCTGATAGTGCTCGCTCAATACCTCAGAAAGTGTCCCCTCAATACCTCAGAAAGTGTCCCCTCAATACTTCAGAAAGTGCTCCTCAGTACCTCAGATAGTACGCCCTCAATACCTCAAAAAGTGCTCCCTCAATATCTCAGGTAGTTCTCCCTCAATACCTTAACGTCCTACCTCAATACCTCAGAAAGTGCTCCCTCAGTACCTCAGAAAATGCTTCCTCACTACCTCACAAAGTGCTCCCTCCGTACCTCAGAAAGTGCTCCCTCAGTACCTCAGAAAATGCTCCCTGAATACCTGAGAAAGTGCTCCCTCAGTTCCTCACAAAGTGTTCCCTCAATGCCTCAGATGAAACTCCCTCAGTCCCTCAGATAGTTCTCGCTCAATACCTCAAATAGTTCTCCCTCAGTACCTCAAAGTGGTCCCTCAATACCTCAGATTTTTCTCCCTCAGTACCTCAGAAAGTGGTCCCTCATTACCACAGAAAGTGCCCCTTCAATACCTCAGAACGTTTTGTCTCAATGCCTCAGAAAGTGTTCCCTCGGTACCTCAGAAAGTGGTCCCTCAATACCTCAGATGGCTCTCCCTCAGTACCTCAGGTAGTTCACCCTCAATACCTCAAAACTTCTCCCTCAGTACCTCACAAATTCCTCCCTTAGTACCTCAGACAGTGCTCCCTCAGCATCTCATAATGTGCTCCCTCAGTACCTCAGAAAGTGCCTCTCAATACACCAGACAGTGCTCCCTCAGTACCTCAGATGGTTCCCCCTCAATACCTCAAAGAGTGCTCCCTCAATTCCTCAGATAGTTCTCCCTCAGGACCTCAGACAGTGCTCCCTCAATTCATCAGAAAGTGCTCCCTCAATGCATCAGAAAGACTTCCCACAATGCATCAGATAGTTCCCCCTCAATACATCAGAAAGTGCTCACTCAATATCTCAGATAGTTCTCCCTCAATACCTCAGATAGATCTCCCTCAGTACATCAGAAAGAGCTACCACAATACATCAGATAGTGCTCCCACTATACCTCAGATAATGCTCCCTCAGTACCTCAGATACTGCTCCCTCAATACCTCTAAAGTGCTCCCTCAGTACCTCAGAAAGTGCTCTTTCAATATCTCAGAAAGTCCTACCTCAGTACCTCTGATAGTGCTCGCTCAATACCTCAGAAAGTGTCCCCTCAATACCTCAGAAAGTGTCCCCTCAATACTTCAGAAAGTGCTCCCTCAGTACCTCAGATAGTGCTCCCTCAATACCTCAGAAAGTGCTCCCTCAATATCTCAGGTAGGTCTCCCTCAATACCTCAGAAAGTGCTCCATCATTAACTCAGCTATTTCTCCCTCATTACCTCAGATATTT
This sequence comes from Hemiscyllium ocellatum, assembly GCF_020745735.1. Taxonomy (NCBI): domain Eukaryota; kingdom Metazoa; phylum Chordata; class Chondrichthyes; order Orectolobiformes; family Hemiscylliidae; genus Hemiscyllium; species Hemiscyllium ocellatum. Next base: position 173,815 of record NW_026869121.1, on the reverse strand, counting down.
CTCCCTCAATACCTCAGAATATGCTCCCTCAATACATCTGAAAGTGCTCTCTCAATACCTCAGAAAGTGATCCCTCAATACCTCAGAAAGTTCTTCCTCACTACCTCAAAAAGTGCTCCCTCAATATTTCCGATAGTCCTCCCACTATACCTCACATAGTGCTCCCTCAATACCTCAGATAGTGCTCACTCAATACCTCAGATAGTGCTCCCTCAATACCTCAGAAAGTGCTCCCTCAATACCTCAGACAGTGCTCGCTCAATATCTCAGATCATGCTCCCTGAATTCCTCAGATAGTCCTCCCACAATACTTCAGAAAGTGCTCCCTCAGTTCCTCAGAAAGTGCTCCTTGAATACCTCAGAAAGTGCCACCTCAATACCTCAGAAAGTGCTTCCTCAGCACCTCATAAAGTGCTTCCTGAGTACCTCAGAGAGTGCTGCCTCAGTACCTCAGATGGTTCTCCCTCAATACCTCAAATAGTTCTCCCTTAGTACCTCAGAAATTGCTCCCTGAATACCTCAGAAAGTGCCACCTCAATACCTCAGACAGTGCTCCCTCAATACCTCAGAAAATGCTCTCTCAATATCTCAGATAGTTCAAATACATTACCACAGATAGTTCTCCCTCAATACCTCAGAATGTGCTCCCTCAATACCTCAGAAAGTGATCCCGCAATACCTCAGAAAGTTCTTCCTCAGTATCTCAGAAAGTGCTCCCTCAATACATCAGAAATTGCTCCCTCAATATTTCAAATAGTTCTCCCACTATACATCAGATAATGCTACCTCAATTCCTCAGATAGTTCTCCCTCAATACCTCAGAAAGTGCTTCCTCAGTACCTCAGATAGTGCTCACTCAGTACCTCAGAAATTGCTCCCTCAATATTTCAGAAAGTTCTCCCACTATGCCTCAGATAATGCGCCCTGAATTCCTCAGATCGTGCTTTCTCAGTATCTCAGAAAGAGCTCCCACAATACCTCAGATATTGCTCCGTCAATACCTCAGATAGTGCTCCCTCAGTAGCTCACATAGTGCTCCCTCAGTAACTCAGAACATGCTCCCTCAATTCCTCAGATAGTGCTCCCTCAATACCTCAAAAATGCTGCCTCATTTCCTCAGAAAGTGCTCCCTCTATACCTCAGACAGCGCTCTCTCAGTACCTCAGAAAATGCTTCCTCACTGTCTCAGAAAGTGCTCCCTCCATACCTCAGACAGTGCTCCCTCAATAACCTCAGAAATCCCTCTCTCAGTACCTCAGAAAATGCTTCCTCACTACCTCACAAAGTGCACCCTCCGTAACTCAGAAAGTGCTCCCTCAGTACCTCAGAAAATGCTCCCTGAATACCTGAGAAAGTGCTCCCTCAGTTCCTCACAAAGTGCTCCCTCAATGCCTCAGATGAATCTCCCTCAGTCCCTCAGATAGTTCTCGCTCAATACCTCAAATAGTTCTCCCTCAGTACCTCAAAGTGGTCCCTCAATACCTCAGATTTTTCTCCCTCAGTACCTCAGAAAGTGGTCCCTCATTACCACAGAAAGTGTCCCCTCAATACCTCAGAACGTTTTCTCTCAATGCCTCAGAACGTGTTCCCTCGGTACCTCAGAAAGTGGTCCCTCAATACCTCAGATGGCTCTCCCTCAGTACCTCAGGTAGTTCACCCTCAATACCTCAAAACTTCTCCCTCAGTTCGTCTGAAATTGCTCCCTCAGCACCTCAGACAGTGCTCCCTCAATACCTCAGATGGCTCTCCCTCAGTACTTCGGGTAGATCTCCCTCAATACCTCAAATAGTTCTCCCTCAGTATCTCCCAAAGTCCTCCCTTAGTTCCTCAGATAGTTCTCGCTCAGTACCTCAGACAGTGCTCCCTCAGTACCTCAGAAAGTCCTTCCTCAATATCTCAGAAAGTGTTCGCTCAGTACCTCAGAAAGTGTTCCCTCAATACATCAGATAGTGCTCCTCAATACCTCAAAAAGTGCTCCCTCAATACCTCAGAAAATGCTCCCTCAGTACATCAGATAGTGCTCCATCTATACCTCAATAATGCTGCCTCAGTTCCTCAGAAAGTGCTCCCTCTATACCTCAGACAGTGCTCACTCAATAACCTCAGTCAGTGCTTACTCAGTACTTCATAAATTGCTCCCTCCGTACCTCAGAAAGAGCTCCCACAGTACCTCAGAAAATGCTCCCTGAATACCTGAGAAAGTGCTCCCTCAATTCCTCAGATAGTGCTCCCACAACACCTCAGAAGGTGCTCCCTCAATACCTCAGAAAATGCTCCCTCAATATCTCAGATAATGCTCCCTCAATTCCTCAGATAGTGCTCCCTCAGTACATCAGAAAGTGCTCCCTCAATACCTCAGAAAGTACTCCCTCAGTACATCAGATAGTGCTTCCTCAGTACATCAGAAAGTGCTCCCTCAATACCTCAGACAGTGCTCCCTCAATACCTCAGAAAGCGCTCTCTCAGTACCTCAGATAGTGCTTCCTCACTACCTCAGAAAGTGTTCCCTCTGTACCTCAGAAATTGCACCATCAATACCTCAGACAGTGCTCCCTCCGTACCTCAGATAGTGCTCCCTCAGTACATCAGAAAGAGCTCCCACAGTACCTCAGAAAATGCTCCCTGAATAACAGAGAAAGTGCTCCCTCAGTTCCTCACAAAGTGCTCCCTCAATGCCTCAGATGGATCTCCCTCAGTACCTCAGATAGTTCTCCCTCAATACCTCAAATAGTTCTCCCTCAGTATCTCCCAAAGTCCTCCTTTAGTACCTCAGATAGTTCTCGCTCAGTACCTCAGATGTTTCCCCCAATACCTCAAAGAGTGCTCCTCAATTCCTCAGACAGTTCTCCCTCAGTACCTCAGACAGTGTTCCCTCAGCACCTCATAAAGTGCTCCCCCAGTACCTCAGAATGTGCTCCCTCAGTAGATCAGAAAGAGCTCCCACAATACATCGGAAAGTGCTCCCTCAATACCTCAGATGGTTATCCCTCAATGCCTCAGAAAATAATTCCTCAATATCTCAGATAGTTCCCCCTCAATACCTCAGAAAGTGCTCACTCAATATCTCAGATAGTTCTCCCTCAATACCTCAGAAAGTGCTCCCTCAATAACTCAGAAAATGCTGCCTCAATACCTCAGATACTGCTCCCTCAATACCTCAAGAATGCTTCCTCAGTACCTCAGAAAGTGCTCCCTCAATACCTCAGAAATTGCTCCCTCAATATTTCATAACGTTCTTCCACTATACCTCAGAGAATGCTCCCTCAATACCTCAGATACTGCTCCCTCAGTACATCAGAAAGAGCTCCCACAATACATCAGAAATTGCTCCCTCAGTACCTCAGATAGTTCTCGCTCAATAGCTCAGAAAGTGCTCCCTCCATACCTCAAGAATGCTCCCTTAGTTCCTCAGAATGTGCTACCTCAATTCCTCAGTACATCTGAAATTGCTCCCTCAGTACATCAGAGAGTGACCCCTCAGTACCTCAAAAAGTGCTATTTTAATACCTCAGACAGTGCGACCTCAATACCTCATAAGGTGCTCCCTCAGTACCTCAGAAAGTGCTCCCTCAATATCTCAGAAAGTGCGCTCTCAGCACCTCAGACAGTACTCCCTCAATACGTCAGATGGCTCCCCCTCAGTACCTCACGTAATTCTCCCTCAACACCTCAAATATTTCTCCCTCAGTACCTCACAGAGTGATCTCTTAGTACCTCAGATAGTTCTCCCTCAGTACCTCAGAAAGTGCCACCTCAATACCTCAGAAAGTGATCCCTCAATACCTCAGAAAGTGATCCCTCAATACCTCAGAAAGTGCTCCCTCATTAACTCAGCTATTTCTCCCTCATTACCTCAGATATTTCTCCCTCAATACCACAGAATATGCTCCCTCAATACATCTGAAAGTGCTCTCTCAATACCTCAGAAAGTGATCCCTCAATACCTCAGAAAGTTCTTCCTCACTACCTCAAAAAGTGCTCCCTCAATATTTCCGATAGTCCTCCCACTATACCTCAGAATGTGCTCCCTCAATACCTCAGAAAGTGATCCCGCAATACCTCAGAAAGTTCTTCCTCAGTATCTCAGAAAGTGCTCCCTCAATACCTCAGACAGTGCTCGCTCAATATCTCAGATAATGCTCCCTGAATTCCTCAGATAGTACTCCCACAATACTTCAGAAAGTGCTCCCTCAGTACCTCAGAAAGTGCTCCTTGAATACCTCAGAAAGTGCCACCTCAATACCTCAGAAAGTGCTTCCTCAGCACCTCATAAAGTGCTTCCTGAGTACCTCAGAGAGTGCTGCCTCAGTACCTCAGATGGTTCTCCCTCAATACCTCAAATAGTTCTCCCTCAGTACCTCAGAAAGTGCTCCCTGAATACCTCAGAAAGTGCCACCTCAATACCTCAGACAGTGCTCCCTCAATACCTCAGAAAATGCTCTCTCAATATCTCAGATAGTTCAAATACATTACCACAGATAGTTCTCCCTCAATACCTCAGAATGTGCTCCCTCAATACCTCAGAAAGTGATCCCGCAATACCTCAGAAAGTTCTTCCTCAGTATCTCAGAAAGTGCTCCCTCAATACATCAGAAATTGCTCCCTCAATATTTCAAATAGTTCTCCCACTATACATCAGATAATGCTACCTCAATTCCTCAGATAGTTCTCCCTCAATACCTCAGAAAGTGCTTCCTCAGTACCTCAGATAGTGCTCACTCAGTACCTCAGAAATTGCTCCCTCAATATTTCAGAAAGTTCTCCCACTATGCCTCAGATAATGCGCCCTGAATTCCACAGATCGTGCTTTCTCAGTATCTCAGAAAGAGCTCCCACAATACCTCAGATATTGCTCCGTCAATACCTCAGATAGTGCTCCCTCAGTAGCTCACATAGTGCTCCCTCAGTAACTCAGAACATGCTCCCTCAATTCCTCAGATAGTGCTCCCTCAATACCTCAAAAATGCTGCCTCATTTCCTCAGAAAGTGCTCCCTCTATACCTCAGACAGCGCTCTCTCAGTACCTCAGAAAATGCTTCCTCACTGTCTCAGAAACTGCTCCCTCAGTACCTCAGAAAATGCTCCCTGAATACCTGAGAAAGTGCTCCCTCAGTTCCTCAGAAAATGCTTCCTCACTACCTCACAAAGTGCTCCCTCCGTACCTCAGAAAGTGCTCCCTCAGTACCTCAGAAAATGCTCCCTGAATACCTGAGAAAGTGCTCCCTCAGTTCCTCACAAAGTGTTCCCTCAATGCCTCAGATGAAACTCCCTCAGTCCCTCAGATAGTTCTCGCTCAATACCTCAAATAGTTCTCCCTCAGTACCTCAAAGTGGTCCCTCAATACCTCAGTGTTTTATCCCTCAGTACCTCAGAAAGTGGTCCCTCATTACCACAGAAAGTGCCCCTTCAATACCTCAGAACGTTTTCTCTCAATGCCTCAGAAAGTGTTCCCTCGGTACCTCAGAAAGTGGTCCCTCAATAACTCAGATGGCTCTCCCTCAGTACCTCAGGTAGTTCACCCTCAATACCTCAAAACTTCTCCCTCAGTACCTCACAAATTCCTCCCTTAGTACCTCAGACAGTGCTCCCTTAGCATCTCATAATGTGCTCCCTCAGTACCTCAGAAAGTGCCTCTCAATACACCAGACAGTGCTCCCTCAGTACCTCAGATGGTTCTCCCTCAATACCTCAAAGAGTGCTCCCTCAATTCCTCAGATAGTTCTCCCTCAGGACCTCAGACAGTGCTCCCTCAATTCATCAGAAAGTGCTCCCTCAATGCATCAGAAAGACTTCCCACAATGCATCAGATAGTTCCCCCTCAATACATCAGAAAGTGCTCACTCAATATCTCAGATAGTTCTCCCTCAATACCTCAGATAGATCTCCCTCAGTACATCAGAAAGAGCTACCACAATACATCAGATAGTGCTCCCACTATACCTCAGATAATGCTCCCTCAGTACCTCAGATACTGCTCCCTCAATACCTCAGAAAGTGCTCCCTCAATATCACAGATAGTGCTCCCTCAATACCTCAAATAGTTCTCCTTCAATACCTCAGAAAGTGCTCCCTTAGTACATCAGAAAGAGCTCCCTCAATATATCAGATAATGCTCCCTCAATACCTCTAAAGTGCTCCCTCAGTACCTCAGAAAGTGCTCTTTCAATATCTCAGAAAGTGCTCCCTCAGTACCTCAGATAATGCACCCTCATTACCTCAGAAAGTGCTCTTTCAATATCTCAGAAAGTGCTCCCACAGTATCTCAGAAAGTGTTCCCTCAGTACCCCAGAAACTGCCTCCTCAATACCTCAGATGGCTCTCCCTCAGTACCTCAGATAGTTCTCCCTCAATAACTCAAATAGTTCTCCCTCAGTACCTCACAAAGTGCTCCCTCAATACCTCAGATTGTTTTCCCACAGCACCTCAGATAGTTCTCCTTCAGTACCTCAGAAAGTGCTCCCTGAATACTTCAAAATGTGCCACCTCAATAACTCAGACAGTGCTCCCTCAGCACCTCATAAAGTGCTCCCTCAGTACCTCAGAAAGTGCTCCCTCAGAACATCAGATAGTTCTCCCTCAATACCTCAGAAAGTGATTCCTCAATACATCAGAAAATGCTCCCTCAATACATCAGATAATTCTCCCTCAATACCTCAGAAAGTCCTACCTCAGTACCTCTGATAGTGCTCGCTCAATACCTCAGAAAGTGTCCCCTCAATACCTCAGAAAGTGTCCCCTCAATACTTCAGAAAGTGCTCCCTCAGTACCTCAGATAGTGCTCCCTCAATACCTCAGAAAGTGCTCCCTCAATATCTCAGGTAGTTCTCCCTCAATACCTTAAAGTCCTACCTCAATACCTCAGAAAGTGCTCCCTCAGTACCTCAGATAGTTCTCCCTCAGTACCTCAGAAAGTGCCCCCTCAATACCTCAGAAAGTGATCCCTCAATACCTCAGAAAGTGATCCCTCAATACCTCAGAAAGTGCTCCCTCATTAACTCAGCTATTTCTCCCTCATTACCTCAGATATTTCTCCCTCAATACCTCAGAATATGCTCCCTCAATACATCTGAAAGTGCTCTCTCAATACCTCAGAAAGTGATCCCTCAATACCTCAGAAAGTTCTTCCTCACTACCTCAAAAAGTGCTCCCTCAATATTTCCGATAGTCCTCCCACTATACCTCAGATAGTGCTCCCTCAATACCTCAGATAGTGCTCCCTCAATACCTCAGACAGTGCTCGCTCAATATCTCAGATAATGCTCCCTGAATTCCTCAGATAGTACTCCCACAATACTTCAGAAAGTGCTCCCTCAGTACCTCAGAAAGTGCTCCTTGAATACCTCAGAAAGTGCCACCTCAATACCTCAGAAAGTGCCACCTCAGCACCTCATAAAGTGCTTCCTGAGTACCTCAGAGAGTGCTGCCTCAGTACCTCAGATGGTTCTCCCTCAATACCTCAAATAGTTCTCCCTCAGTACCTCAGAAAGTGCTCCCTGAATACCTCAGAAAGTGCCACCTCAATACCTCAGACAGTGCTCCCTCAATACCTCAGAAAATGCTCTCTCAATATCTCAGATGGTTCAAATACATTACCACAGATAGTTCTCCCTCAATACCTCAGAATGTGCTCCCTCAATACCTCAGAAAGTGATCCCGCAATACCTCAGAAAGTTCTTCCTCAGTATCTCAGAAAGTGCTCCCTCAATACATCAGAAATTGCTCCCTCAATATTTCAAATAGTTCTCCCACTATACATCAGATAATGCTACCTCAATTCCTCAGATAGTTCTCCCTCAATACCTCAGAAAGTTCTTCCTCAGTACCTCAGATAGTGCTCACTCAGTACCTCAGAAATTGCTCCCTCAATATTTCAGAAAGTTCTCCCACTATGCCTCAGATAATGCACCCTGAATTCCTCAGATCGTGCTTTCTCAGTATCTCAGAAAGAGCTCCCACAATACCTCAGATATTGCTCCGTCAATACCTCAGATAGTTTTCCCTCAGTAGCTCACATAGTGCTCCCTCAGTAACTCAGAACATGCTCCCTCAATTCCTCAGATAGTGCTCCCTCAATACCTCAAAAATGCTGCCTCATTTCCTCAGAAAGTGCTCCCTCTATACCTCAGACAGCGCTCTCTCAGTACCTCAGAAAATGCTTCCTCACTGTCTCAGAAAGTGCTCCCTCTATACCTCAGACAGTGCTCCCTCAATAACCTTAGAAAGCCCTCTCTCAGTACCTCAGAAAATGCTTCCTCACTACCTCACAAAGTGCACCCTCCGTAACTCAGAAAGTGCTCCCTCAGTTCCTCACAAAGTGCTCCCTCAATGCCTCAGATGAATCTCCCTCAGTACCTCAGATAGTTCTCGCTCAATACCTCAAATAGTTCTCCCTCAGTACCTCAAAGTGGTCCCTCAATACCTCAGATTTTTCTCCCTCAGTACCTCAGAAAGTGGTCCCTCATTACCACAGAAAGTGCCCCTTCAATACCTCAGAACGTTTTCTCTCAATGCCTCAGAAAGTGTTCCCTCGGTACCTCAGAAAGTGGTCCCTCAATACCTCAGATGGCTCTCCCTCAGTATCTCAGGTAGTTCACCCTCAATACCTCAAAACGTCTCCCTCAGTACCTCACAAATTCCTCCCTTAGTACCTCAGACAGTGCTCCCTTAGCATCTCATAATGTGCTCCCTCAGTACCTCAGAAAGTGCCTCTCAATACACCAGACAGTGCTCCCTCAGTACCTCAGATGGTTCCCCCTCAATACCTCAAAGAGTGCTCCCTCAATTCCTCAGATAGTTTTCCCTCAGGACCTCATACAGTGCTCCCTCAATTCATCAGAAAGTGCTCCCTCAATGCATCAGAAAGACTTCCCACAATACATCAGACAGTTAACCCTCAATACATCAGAAAGTGCTCACTCAATATCTCAGATAGTTCTCCCTCAATACCTCAGATAGATCTCCCTCAGTACATCAGAAAGAGCTACCACAATACATCAGATATTGCTCCCACTATACCTCAGATAATGCTCCCTCAGTACCTCAGATACTGCTCCCTCAATACCTCAGAAAGTGCTCCCTCAATATCACAGATAGTGCTCCCTCAATACCTCAAATAGTTCTCCTTCAATACCTCAGAAAGTGCTCCCTTAGTACATCAGAAAGAGCTCCCTCAATATATCAGATAATGCTCCCTCAATACCTCTAAAGTGCTCCCTCAGTACCTCAGAAAGTGCGCTTTCAATATCTCAGAAAGTGCTCCCTCAGTACCTCAGATAATGCACCCTCATTACCTCAGAAAGTGCTCTTTCAATATCTCAGAAAGTGCTCCCACAGTATCTCAGAAAGTGTTCCCTCAGTACCCCAGAAACAGCCTCCTCAATACCTCAGATGGCTCTGCCTCAGTACCTCAGATAGTTCTCCCTCAACAACTCAAATAGTTCTCCCTCAGTACCTCACAAAGTGCTCCCTCAATAACTCAGATTGTTCTCCCACAGCACCTCAGATAGTTCTCCTTCAGTACCTCAGAAAGTGCTCCCTGAATACTTCAAAATGTGCCACCTCAATAACTCAGACAGTGCTCCCTCAGCACCTCATAAAGTGCTCCCTCAGTACGTCAGAAAGTGCTCCCTCAGTACATCAGATAGTTCTCCCTCAATACCTCAGAAAGTGATTCCTCAATACATCAGAAAATGCTCCCTCAATACATCAGATAATTCTCCCTCAATACCTCAGAAAGTCCTACCTCAGTACCTCTGATAGTGCTCGCTCAATACCTCAGAAGGTGTCCCCTCAATACCTCAGAAAGTGTCCCCTCAATACTTCAGAAAGTGCTCCCTCAGTACCTCAGATAGTGCTCCCTCAATACCTCAGAAAGTGCTCCCTCAATATCTCAGGTAGTTCTCCCTCAATACCTTAAAGTCCTAACTCAATACCTCAGAAAGTGCTCAATCAGTACCTCAGATAGTTCTCCCTCAGTACCTCAGATAGTTCTCCCACATTACCTCTGAAAGTGCTCCCTGAATACCTCAAAGTGCCACCTCAATACCTCAGACAGTGCTCTCTCAGCACCTCAGAAAGTGCTCCATTAGTACCCCAGAAACAGCCTGCTCAATACCTCAGATGGCTCTCCCTCAGTACCTCAGGTAGTTCTCCCTCAATAACTCAAGTAGTTCTCCCTCAGTACCTCACAAATTGCTCCCTCAATACCTCAGATTGTTCTCCCACAGTACCTCAGATAGTTCTCCTTCAGTACCTCAGAAAGTGCTCCCTGAATACTTCAAGATGTGCCACCTCAATAACTCAGACAGTGCTCCCTCAGCACCTCATAAAGTGCTCCCTCAGTACCTCAGAAAGTGCTCCCTCAGAACATCAGATAGTTCTCCCTCAATACCTCAGATAGTGCTCCTTCAATCCCTCAGAAAGTGCTCCCTCAGTACCCCAGAAACTGCCTCCTCAATACCTCAGTTGGCTTTCCCTCAGTACCTCAGGTAGTTCTCCCTCAATACCTCAAATAGTTGTCCCTCAGTACCTCATAAAGTGCTCCATCCGTACCTCAGAAAGTGCTCCCTCTACATCAGAAAGTGCACCCTCAGTTCATCAGAAAGTGCTCCCTCAGTACCTCAGATAGTGCTCCCTCAATAGTTCTCCCTCAATACCTCTGAAAGTGCTCCCTCAGTCCCTCAGATCTTTCTCCCCCAATACCTCAGATAGTTCTCCCTCAATACCTCTTAAAGTGCTCCCTCAATACGTCTGAAAGTGCTCCGTCAATACCTCCGAAAGTGCTCCCTCAGTACCTCAGATAGTTTTCCCTCTGTACCTCAGATAGTGCTCCTTCAATACCTCAGAAAGTGCTCCCTCAATACCTCCGAAAATGCTCCCTCAATACTTCAGATAGTTCTCCCTCAGTACCTCAGATAATGCTCCCGCAATTCCTCGGATAGTGCTCCATCAGTACCACAGAAAATGCTCCCTCAATACCTCTGACAGTGCTCCCTCAATACCTCAGAAAGTGCTCGCTTAATACCTCAGAAAGTGTTACGTCAATTCCTTAGTACATCAGAAATTGCTCCCACAGTACTTCAGAAACTGCTCCCACAGAGACCCAAAAAGAGGTCTCTCAATACCTCAGAGAGTGCTCCCTCACTACTTCATAAAGTGCTATCTCAGTACCTCACATAGTGATCCCTCAATACCTCAGAAAGTGCTCCCTCTATACTCAGATTGTTCTCCCTCAGTACTTCAGAAAGTGCTCCCACAATCCCTAAGAAAGTGGTCACTCAGCACCTCAGAAAGTGCTCCCTCAGTACCACAGAAAGTGCTCCCTTACTAACTCAGAATGTGCTCCCTCAATACCTCAGACAGTTCTCCCTTAGTACCTCAGATAATGCTCCCTCAAAACCTCAGAAATTGCTCTCTCAGCATCTAAGAAAGTGCTCCCTCAATATCTCAGAAAGTGCTCCCTCTGTACCTCAGAAAATGCTCCCACAATACATCAGAAAATGCTCCCTCAATACCTCAGATAGTTCGCCCTCAATACCTCAAAGTCCTACCTCAGTACCTCTGATAGTGCTCGCTCAATACCTCAGAAAGTGTCCCCTCAATACCTCAGAAAGTGTCCCCTCAATACTTCAGAAAATGCTCCCTCAATACCTCAGATAGTGCTCCCTCAATACCTCAGAGTTGCTCCCTCAATATCTCAGGTAGTTCTCCCTCAATACCTCAGAAAGTCCTACCTCAATACCTCAGAAAGTCCTACCTCAATACCTCAAAGTCCTACCTCAATGCCTCAGAAAGTGCTCCCTCAGTACCTCAGATAGTTCTCCCTCAGTACCTCAGAAAGTGCTCCCTGAATACCTCAGAATGTGCCACCTCAATATCTGAGACAGTGCTCCCTCTGCACCTGTAAAGTGCTCCCTCAGTACATCAGAAAGAACTCCCACAATACTTCAGAAAGTGTTTCCTCAATACCTCAGATAGTTCTTCCACAATACCTCAGCAAGTGCTCCCTCAATACCTCAGAAAATGCTCACTCAATATCTCAGATAGTTCTCCCTCACTTCCTGATAAAGTAATCCCTCAATACATCTGAAAGCGCTCCCTCAATATGTCTGAAAGTGCTCCCCCAATAACTCAGATAGTGCTCCCTCAATACCTCAGAAACTGCTCCCTCAATACCTCGGACAGTTCTCCATCAGTACCTCATAAAGTGCTCCCTCAGTACATCAGAAAGTGCTCCCCCAATAACTCAGATAGTGCTCCCTCAATACCTCAGAAACTGCTCCCTCAATACCTCAGACAGTGCTTCATCAGTACCTCATAAAGTGCTCCCTCAGTACATCAGAAAGTGCTCCCTCAGTTCATCAGTAAGTGCTCCCTCAGTACCTCAGATAGTTCTCCATCAATACCTCAGAAAGTGCTCCCTCTGTACCTCAGAAAGTGGTCCCTCAATTCCTCATATAGTTCTCCCTCAGTACCTCAGATAGTTCTCCCTCAGTACCTCAGAAAGTGCCCCCTCAATACCTCAGAAAGTGCTCCCTCAGTACCTCAAAAATGCTCCCACAGTACCTCAGATAGTTCTCCCTCAGTACCTCAGAAAGTGCCACCTCAATACCTCAGAAAATGCCCCTTCAATATCTACGGTAGTTCACCCTCAATACCTCAGAAATTGCTCCCTCAATACCTCAGACAGTGCTCCCCAATAAACGCAGAAAGTGCTCTCTCAGTACCTCAGAAAGTGCCCCTCAATACCTCTGACACTGCTCCCTCAATGCCTCAAAAAGTGCTCCCTCTGAACCTCAGAATGTGCTCCCTCAGTATATCAGAAAGAGCTCCCACAGTACCTCAGAAAATGCTTCCTGAATACCAGAGAAAGTGATCCCTCTGTACCTCAAAAGGTGGTCCCACAATACCTCAGAAAGTGTCCCCTCAGTACCTCAGAAAGTTCCCCCTCAATACCTCAGAAAGTGCTCCCTCAACACCACAGATAATGCTCCCTCAATTCCCCAGATAGTTCTCCCTCAGTACCTCAGAAAGTGCTCACTCAATAGCTCACAAAGTGCTTACTCAATTGCTCAGTACAACTGAAATAGCCCCCTCAGTACCTCCGAAAGTGCCCCCTCAGTATCTCAAAAAGTACTCCCTTCATACCTCCGACAGTGCTACCTCAATACCTCATAAAGTGCTCTCTTGGAACCACAGATAGTGCTCCCTCAATACCGCAGAAAGTGCTTCCTCAATATCTCAGATAGTGCTCACCCAGTACCTCAGATAATGCTCCCTCATTGCCTCAGAAAGTGCTCTTTCAATATCTAAGAAAGTGCTCCCTCAATACTTCAGACAGTGATCCCTCAATTCCACAGATAGTGCTCCCTCATTATCTCAGAAAGTGGTCCCTCAAGACCTCAGATAGTGCTCCCTCAATACTTCAGAAAGTGCTCCCTCAATACCTCAGATAGTTCTCCCTCAGTACCTCAGAAAGTGCTCCCTCAATATCTCCGATAGTTCTCCCTCAATACCTCAGAAAGTGCTCCCTCAATACCTCAGATAATGCTACCTCATTGCCTCAGAAAGTGCTCTTTCAATATCTAAGAAAGTGCTCCCAAAATATCTCAGAAAGTGTTCCCACAGTATCTCAGAAAGTGCTCCCTCAATCCCTCAGAAACTGCTCCCTCAGTACCCCAGAAACTGCCTCCTCAATAGCTCAGATGCCTCTCCCTCAGTACCTCAGGTAGTTCTCCCTCAATACCTCACAAAGTGCTCCCTCAATACCTCAGATTGTTCTCCCACAGCGCCTCAGATAGTTCTCCTTCAGTACCTCAGAAAGTGCTCCCTGAATACCTCAAAATGTGCCACCTCAATAACAGAGACAGTGCTCCCTCAGCAACTCATAAAATGCTCCCTCAGTACCTCAGAAAGTGCTCCCTCAGTACATCAGATAGTTCTCACTCAATACCTCAGAAAGTGCTCCCTCAATACCTCAGAAAATGCTCCTTCAATATCTCAGATAGTTCACCCGCAATACCTCAGAAAGAGCTAACTCAATATCTCAGGTAGTGCTCCCTCAATACCTCAAAAAGTGTTCCCTCAGTACCTCAGATAGTGCTCCCTCAATACCTCAGATAGTGTTCCCTCAATACCTCAAAAATGCTGCCTAAGTTCCTCAGAAAGTGCTCCCTCATAACCTCAGACAGTGCTCCCCCAATAACCTCAGAAAGCGCTCTCTCAGTACCTTAGTAAGTGCTTCCTCACTACCTCAGAAAGTACTCCCACAATACCTCAGAAAGTGCTCCCTCAGTACCTCAGAAAGTGCCCACTCAATACCTCAGAAAGTGCCCCATCAATACTTCAGACACTGCTCCCTCAGTACCTCACAAAGTGCTCCCTCCATACCACAGAAAGTGCTCCCTCAGTACATCAGAAAGAGCTCCCACAGTACCTCAGATAATTCTCCCTGAATACCAGAGAAAGTGCTCCCCCAGTACCTCAAAAAGTGCTCCCACAATACCTCAGATAGTGATCCCGCTGTACTTCAGAAAGTGCTCGCTCAATACCTCAGAAAGTGTACCCTCAGTACCTCAGACAGTGTTCTCTCAGTACCTCAGAAGTGCTCCCTCAAATCCTCAGAAATTGTTCTCTCAGTTCCTCAGAAGGTGTTCCCTCAGTACCTCAGAAAATGCTCCCTCAATACCTCAGATGGTTCTCCCTCAGTACCTCAGATAGTTCTCCCTCAATACCTCAAACAGTTCTCCCTCAGTACCTCAGAAAGTGCTTCCTCACTATCTCAGGAAGTGCTCCCTCAATACCTCAGATAATGCTACCTCATTATCGCAGAAAGTGCTCTTTCAATATCTAAGAAAGTGCTCCCAAAATATCTCAGAAAGTGTTCCCACAGTATCTCAGAAATTGCTCCCTCAATCCCTCAGAAACTGCTCCCTCAGTACCCCAGAAACTGCCTCCGCAATACCTCAGATGCCTCTCCCTCAGTACCTCAGGTAGTTCTCCCACAATACCTCACAAAGTGCTCCCTCAGTACCTCAGATTCTTCTCCCACAGCACCTCAGATAGTGCTCCCTCAATATCTCAGAATGTGCTCACTCAGTACCTCAGCAAGTGCGCCCTTACTACCTCAGAAAGTGCTCCCTCAATCCCTCAGAAAGTGCTCCCTCAGTACCTCAGAAAGTGCTCTTTCAATATCTCAGGAGGTGCTCCCTCAGTACCTCAGATAATGCTCTCTCATTACCTCAGAAAGTGCTCTTTCAATATCTCAGAAAGTGCTCCCACAGTATCTCAGAAAGTGTTCCCTCAATCCATCAGAAGGTGCACCCTCAGTACCCCAGAAACTGCCCCCTCAATTCCTCAGATGGCTCTCCCTCAGTACCTCAGGTAGTTCTCCCTCATTACCTCAAATAGTTATCCCTCAGTACCTCACAAAGTGCTGCCTCAATACCGGAAAAAGTGTCCCCTCAAGACCTCAGACAGTGCTCCCTCAGTATCTCATAAAGTGCTGCATCAGTACCTCATAAAGTGCTCCCTCAGTACCCCAGAAACTGCCTCCTCAATACCTCAGATGGCTCTCCCTCAGTACCTCAGATAGTTCTCCCTCAATAACTCAAATAGTTCTCCCTCAGTACCTCACCAAATGCTCCCTCAATACCTCAGATTGTTCTCCCACAGCACCTCAGATAGTTCTCCTTCAGTACCTCAGAAAGTGCTCCCTGAATACTTCAAAATGTGCCACCTCAATAACTCAGACAGTGCTCCCTCAGAACCTCATAAAATGCTCCCTCAGTACCTCAGAAAGTGCTCCCTCAATACATCAGATAATTCTCCCTCTATACCTCAGAAAGTCCTACCTCAGTACCTCTGATAGTGCTCGCACAATACCTCAGAAAGTGTCCCCTCAATACCTCAGAAAGTGTCCCCTCAATACTTCAGGAAGTGCTCCCTCAGTACCTCAGATAGTGCTCCCTCAATACCTCAGAAAGTGCTCCCTCAATATCTCAGGTAGTTCTCCCTCAATACCTTAAAGTCCTACCTCAATACCTCAGAAAGTGCTCCCTCAGTACCTCAGATAGTTCTCCCTCAGTACCTCAGATAGTTCTCCCTCATTTCCTCAGAAAGTGCTCCCTGAATACCTCAAAGTGCCACCTCAATACCTCAGACAGTGCTCTCTCAACACCTCAGAAAGTGCTCCATTAGTACACCAGAAGTTGCCTCCTCAATACCTCAGTTGGCTTTCCCTCAGTACCTCAGGTAGTTCTCCCTCAATACCTCAAATAGTTATCCCTCAGTACCTCATAAAGTGCTCCATCCGTGCATCAGAAAGTGCTCCCTCTACATCAGAAAGTGCACCCTCTGTTCATCAGAAAGTGCTCCCTCAGTCCCTCAGATCGTTCTCCCCAATACCTCAGATAGTTCTCCCTCAATACCTCTTAAAGTGCTCCCTCAATACGTCTGAAAGTGCTCCGTCAATACCTCCGAAAGTGCTCCCTCAGTACCTCAGATAGTTCTCCCTCTGTACCTCATATATTGCTCCTTCAATACCTCAGAAAGTGCTCCCTCAATACCTCCGAAAATGCTCCCTCAATACTTCAGATAGTTCTCCCTCAGTATCTCAGATAATGCTCCCGCAATTCCTCGGATAGTGCTCAATACCTCAGAAAGTGCTCGCTCAATAACTCAGAAAGTGCTACGTCAATTCCTTAGTACATCTGAAATTGCTCCCACAGTACTTCAGAAACTGCTCCCTCAGAGCCTCAAAAAGGGTCTCTCAATACCTCAGACAGTGCTCCCTCACTACTTCATAAAGTACCATCTCAGTACCTCACATAGTGATCCCTCAATACCTCAGAAAGTGCTCCCTCTATACTCAGATTGTTCTCCCTCAATACCTCAGAAAGTGCTCCCACAATCCCTAAGAAAGTGGTCCCTCAGCACCTCAGAAAGTGTTCCCTCAGTACCCAGAAAGTGCTCCCTCAGTACCCCAGAAATTGGTCCCTCAATATCTCAGATAGTGCTCCCTCAGTACCACAGAAAGTGCTCCGTTACTAACTCAGAATGTGCTCCCTCAATACCTCAGACAGTTCTCCCTTAGTACCTCAGATAATGCTCCCTCAAAACCTCAGAAATTGCTCTCTCAACATCTAAGAAAGTGCTCCCTCAATATCTCAGAAAGTGCTCCCTCTGCACCTCAGAAAATGCTCCCACAATACATCAGAAAATGCTCCCTCAATACCTCAGAAAGTGCTCCCTCAGTGCCTCAGACTGTGTTCCTTCAATACCTCAGAAAATGCTCCCTCAGTACGCCAGACAGTGCTCCCTCAGTACCTCAGATAGTGATCCCTCAGTACCTCAGAAAGTGCTCGCTCAACACCTCAGAAAGTATCCCCTCAGTTCCTCAGACAGTGCTCCCACTGTACATCATAAAGTGCTCCCTCAGTACATCAGAAAGTGCTCCCACATTACCTCAGATCGTTCTCCCTCAATACCTCAGATAGTTCTCCCTCAATACCTCTGATAGTGCTCCCTGAATACCTCAGATAGTTCTCCCAAAATACCTCAAATACTTCTCCCTCAGTACCTAGGAAAGTGCTCCCTCAGTACATCAGAAAGTGCCCCTCAATACCTCAGAAATTGCCCCCTCAATACCTCAGACACTGCTCCCTCAGTACCTCAAAAAGTGCTCCCTCCGTACATCAAAAAGAGTTCCCACAGTACCTCAGAAAATGCTCCCTGAATACCAGAGAAAGTGCTCCCTCAGTACCTCAAAAAGTGCTCCCACAATACCTCAGATACTGATCACTCAGTACCTCGCTCAATACCTCAGAAAACGTCCCCCTCAATAACTCAGACAGTGTTCTCTCAGTACCTCAGAAATGCTCCCTCAATACCACAGAAAGTGCTCCCTCAACACCTCAGATGGTTGTCCCTCAGTACCTCAGATAGTTCTCCCTCAATACCTCAAATAGTTCTCCCTCAGTACTTCAGAAAGTGCTCCCTCAATACCTCAGACAGTGCTCCCTCAGTGCCTCAGGAAGTGCTCTCTCAGTATCTCAAAAAGTGCTCTCTTAATAGTTCGGACAGTGCTACCTCAATACCTCAGAAAGTGCTCCCTCAATATCTCAGAAAGTGCTCAATCAATACCTCAGAAAGTGTTCCTTCAGTACCTCAGAAAGTGCTCTCTCAGTACCCCAGAAACTGCCTCCTCACTACCTCAGATGGCTCTCCCTCAGTACCTCAGATAGTTCTCCCTCAATGCCTCAGATAGTTCTCCCTCAGTACCTCAGAAAGAACTCCCTCAATACCTCAGAATGTGCCCCCACAATACCTCAGACTGTGCTCCCTCAGTACATCAGATCGTTATCCTTCAATACCTCAGATAGTTCTCCCTCAGTACCTTAGAAAGTGCTCCCTCAGTACATCAGAAAGTGCCCCTCAATACCTCAGAAATTGCCCCCTCAATACCTCAGGCACTGCTCCCTCAGTACCTCAAAAAGTGCTCCCTCAGTACATCAGAAAGAGTTCCCACAATACCTCAGAAAATGCTCCCTGAACACAAGAGAAAGTGCTCCCTCAGTACCTCAAAAAGTGCTCCCACAATACCTCAGATACTGATCACTCAGTACCTCAGCAAGTGCCCGCTCAATACCTCAGAAAGTGTCCCCTCAATACCTCTGACCGTGCTCTCTCAGTACCTCAGATATGCTCCCTCAAAACCTCAGAAAGTGTTCCCTCAGTACCTCAGAAAGTGCTCCCTCAGTACCTCAGATGGTTCTCCCTCAATACCTCAGAACGTGCTCGCTCAATACCTCAGAAATTGTTCCCATATATTTCAGAAAGTTCTCCCTCTATACCTCAGATAGTGCTCCTTCAATACCTCAAAGTGCTCCCTGAATACTTCAGATAGTTCTCCCTCACTACCTCAGATAATGCTCCCTCAATTCCTCTGATAGTGCTCCCTCAATACCTCAGATTGTGCTCCCTTACTACCTCAGAAAGTGCTCCCTCAGTACCTCAGAAAATACCCCCCCCCCAATATCTAAGAAAGCACCACTTTATTGTGTTTAACCCCCAAAGCCCCTCAGACAGTAGCTCCACAAAACATTCACACCCTCAACACTTCAGGGCTCAGCCCAGCTCCCCCCTCAGACTGTGTTCAAACCCCTTCAGACGGTAATGACCCACATCCACCCCTGTCCAAGATTGGAGCCCATGTTCCCAGAAGATGACTTGTCTCTCTGGATTAATTTTAGAATTCCTACAGTGTAGAAGCAAGCTATTCCGTCCATTGAGCCCACTCTGACTGTCTGAACAGCATCCCACCCAGACTCACATCCTCTACTCTATTCCTGTAATGCTGCATTTCCCATGGCATCTTTGGACTGAGAGAGGAAAGTGGAGCACCCGGAGGAAACCCGCACAGGTACAGAGAGAATGTGTAAACTCTACACAGACAGTCACCGGGAGTTAGAATCAAACCACTGAGGCACCGTGCTGTCCTCTCTCCCTGGATGTCATCTCATCTAACCTTTTACTAAGCAGTCTCCCATGTGAAAACTTCTCATCTGTCTCCTTGGTCATCCCTTGAAAAGCTCTATCAAGTTGGACACATCATTTCCACAAACAAAGCCAAGCTGACCATCCCTAATCAATTCTTGCTTTTCCAAATGTATGTAAGTTGTCTCTCAGAATGCCCTCCAACAGCTGACCCACCACTGCCATCAGGCTCACAGCTCCATAGTACAATGGCTGTACCTTGCAGCCTTACTTCAATAATGGCCCATCATTAACCACCCTCCAGTCTTCAGGCACCTCACCCGTTGTCACTGATCAGTCCATCTGACAAGGCCATCTCCATCCTTCTGTCACCTAAGGCTATCCTCCTCCGTATTTATCACCCAAAAAATCTTCATATCATTCATGAACCCAATGATTAACCATCCACCATTCAAACCTACATTTTTTCTATCAACCACATCAGCAAGACCCAACAGTGAGACATGAACGGACAGAGATTTCTCATTGGGCCATCACTGTCTGCTTCCTGTCACTCAGCATTCTGCGCCAAATTCCTTGGATCTTGAGTTTTTATGTTCACGATCAGTTTTCGGTATGGATCCTGATAAAAGCCTTACTGACCTCCAAGTGACTACAGGAAAGTATTGCCCTTATTTACACACCTGGTCACCTCCTTAAACAGTGCAATCCCATTGGTCAGACCTGACCTCCCCTTAACAGAACCATTCTGACTGTTCTTCCTGAACTCCAGTCTCTTTAAATGCTGATTAATTCTATCTCCCAAACTTGCTTCCAACAGACGTCCCACCCACGATATTAGCCTGACTGGCCTGTAGCTGCCTGGCATATCCCATGCTCCCTCTTGAATAACAGTAACACATGGTCAGTCCGACGACAACTCTCCTGTGGCCAGAGAGGATTTGAAAATGTTTGCTAGTGTCCCTGCTCCTTCCTCCATCACCTCATTCGGTAAAGTGAGACACATTTCCACCGTCTTTGGAGATTTATTGGGTTGTGAGAAGGCCAGACCATTCAGAACCATCTCTCTCACTATATATGCATATTCATGTAATTATATTACAGAGCATCTCCACGATTTCATATCAACCCTGTCCCAGTGAGCACTGACAAAATGCATCCATTCACTACACCCTCTGGGTCCATGCACAAACTCTCTGTGTCTTCCACAACCTACTCTTTCTCTCATTATCAATTCATCCTTAATGTCACTGTAAGGAATTTTCAGATTTTTATTTCCACTCTTAGCCCTCCTCTCTCCCAGGCAATTAGCCTGCGATACGATTTGGAGGAGTGTGGGATATCATTCTGGAAGTGGCTGAGCATTGGAAAGTCAGAAATAAGAAACACACGCCTGTGCTGCGTGTGGGGCCGTGGGATCCATTTGGGATGAGCAGACGGAAGCTGAGCAATAAACCTCAGCCCTGCAGCATGAAAATATCCTTTTGAGCTGGCAGGTCAGTCATGTGAAACGAAACCTCCAACCCTGGGAAAAGAGGATGGAACCTCTTCAAGTTCAAAAACCAAATGAAGACGGTCTGTTTGAACACAGTCTCTGGAATCTGGACACGGGAATCATTGCTGAGCAGGGTCTGTAGGACGCAGAAGCAAATGTACTGAACAATTCCAGATATTCCTCTTAGACCACAAGGCATGGGAGCAGAAACTAGGCCATTCAGCCCATCTGATTGTATGGCACTCACCCAGTACTGACTCTCTTACAATGCCAGTTGCCCCTTAGACAGATGCGCTGACAGTGCTGCACTCCCTCAGTACTGACACTCTGACAGCTCAGCAAACCTCAGTTCTGACACTCTGACAGTGCAACGCTTCCTCAGCCATGACCCTCTGACAGTGTGGTACTCCCTCAGTACTGACCTTCTGACAGTGCAGCACTCCCTCAGTACAGACCCTCTGACAGTGCAGCACTCCCTCAGTACTGACCCTCTGACAGTGCAGCTCTCGCTCAGTCCTGAACCTCTGACAGTGCAGCATTCCCTCAGTACTGACCCTCTGACAGTGCAGTGCTCCCTCAGTACTGACCGTCTCACAGTGTATCACTCCCTCAGTACTGACCCTCTGACAGTGCACCACTCCCTCAGTACAGACCTTCCGACAATGCAGCTTTCCCACAGTATAGACCCTCTGACAGTGCAGCACTCCATCAGTACTGAACATCTGACAGTGCGACACTCACTCATTACTGACCCTTTGACAGTGCTGCACTCCCCCAGAACTGATGATCCGACAATGCAGGTTTCCCACAGTACAGACGTTCGGACAGTGCAGCCGTCCCTCAGTACTGACCCTCTAACAGTGCAGCACTACCTCAGCACTGACCCTCTGATAGTGCTGCATTCCCTCAACAATGACCCTCTGACAGTGCAGCACTCCCTCAGAACTGACATTCTGACAGTGCAGCACTCCCTCAGTACAGACCCTCTTACAGTGCAGCACTCCCTCAGTACTGACCGTCGGACAGTGCAGCACTCACTCAGTACTGTCCCTCTTACAATGCAGCACTCCCTCAGTACTGAATCTCTTACACTGCAGCACACCCTCATTACTGACACTCTGACAGTGGAGCGCTCCCTAAGTACTGACCCTCCAACAATGCAGCATTCCCTCAGCACTGACCCTCTGACAGTGCAGCACTCCTCAGTACTGACCCTCTGACAGTGCAGCACTCCCTCAGTACTGACCCTCTGACAGTGCAGCACTCCCTCAGTAATGACCCTCTGACCGCTCAGCAAACCTCAGGTCTGAAACTCTGACAGTGCAACGCTTCCTCAGTCATGACCCTCTGACAGTGTGGTACTCCCTCTGCACTGACCCTCTTACAGTGCAACACTCCCTCAGGACTGACCCTCTCACAGTGTAGCATTCCCTCAGTACTGACCCTCTGACAGTGCACCAATCCCTCAGTAAAGACCCTCCGACAATGCAGCACTCCATCAGTACTGAACATCTGACTGTGCGAAACTCACTCAGTACTGACCCTTTGACAGTGCTGCACTCCCTCAGTACTGACCCTCTGACAGTGCAGCACTCCCTCAGAACTGATGATCCGACAATGCAGGTTTCCCACAGTACAGACGTTCGGACAGTGCAGCACTCCCTCAGTACTGACCCTCTAACAGTGCAGCACTCCCTCAGCACTGACCCTCTGACAGTGCTGCACTCCCTCAGCAATGACCCTCCGACAATGCAGCTTTCCCACAGTATAGACCCTCTGACAGTGCAGCACTCCCCAGTACTGAACATCTGACAGTGCGACACTCACTCATTACTGACCCTTTGACAGTGCTGCACTCCCTCAGTACTGACCCTCTGACAGTGCAGCACTCCCCCAGAACTGATGATCCGACAATGCATGTTTCCCACAGTACAGACCTTCGGACAGTGCAGCCGTCCCTCAGTACTGACCCTCTAACAGTGCAGCACTCCCTCAGCACTGACCCTCTGATAATGCTGCACTCCCTCAACAATGACCCTCTGACAGTGCAGCACTCCCTCAGAACTGACATTCTGACAGTGCAGCACTCCCTCAGTACAGACCCTCTTACAGTGCAGCACTCCCTCAGTACTGACCGTCGGACAGTGCAGCACTCACTCAGTACTGTCCCTCTTACAATGCAGCACTCCCTCAGTACTGAACCTCTTACACTGCAGCACACCCTCATTACTGACCCTCTGACAGTGGACCGCTCCCTCAGTACTGACCCTCTGACAGTGCAGCACTCACTCAGTACTGACCATCCAACAATGCAGCATTCCCTCAGCACTGACCCTCTGACAGTGCAGCACTCCTCAGTACTGACCCTCTGACAGTGCAGCACTCCCTCAGTACTGACCCTCTGACAGTGCAGCACTCCCTCAGTAATGACCCTCTGACCGCTCAGCAAACCTCAGGTCTGAAACTCTGACAGTGCAACGCTTCCTCAGTCATGACCCTCTGACAGTGTGGTACTCCCTCTGCACTGACCCTCTTACAGTGCAACACTACCTCAGGACTGACCCTCTCACAGTGTAGCATTCCCTCAGTACTGAACCTCTGACACTGCACCAATCCCTCAGTATAGACCCTCCGACAATGCAGCACTCCATCAGTACTGAACATCTGACTGTGCGACACTCACTCAGTACTGACCCTTTGACAGTGCTGCACTCCCTCAGTACTGACCCTCTGACAGTGCAGCACTCCCTCAGAACTGATGATCCGACAATGCAGGTTTCCCACAGTACAGACGTTCGGACAGTGCAGCACTCCCTCAGTACTGACCCTCTAACAGTGCAGCACTCCCTCAGCACTGACACTCTGATAGTGCTACACTCCCTCAGCAATGACCCTCCGACAATGCAGCTTTCCCACAGTATAGACCCTCTGACAGTCCAGCACTCCATCATTACTGAACATCTGACAGTGCGACACTCACTCATTACTGACCCTTTGACAGTGCTGCACTCCCTCAGTACTGACCCTCTGACAGTGCAGCACTCCCCCAGAACTGATGATCCGACAATGCAGGTTTCCCACAGTACAGACCTTCGGACAGTGCAGCCGTCCCTCAGTACTGACCCTCTAACAGTGCAGCACTCCCTCAGCACTGAACCTCTGATAGTGCTGCACTCCCTCAACAATGACCCTCTGACAGTGCAGCACTCCCTCAGAACTGACATTCTGACAGTGCAGCACTCCCTCAGTACAGACCCTCTTACAGTGCAGCACTCCCTCAGTACTAACCGTCGGACAGTGCAGCACTCGTTCAGTACTGTCCATCTTACAATGCAGCACTCCCTCAGTACTGAACCTCTTACACTGCAGCACACCCTCATTACTGACCCTCTGACAGTGGACCGCTCCCTCAGTACTGACCCTCTGACAGTGCAGCACTCATTCAGTACTGACCCTCCAACAATGCAGCATTCTCTCTGCACTGACCCTCTGACAGTGCAGCACTCCTCAGTACTGACCCTCTGACAGTGCAGCACTACCTCAGTACTGACCCTCTGACAGTGCAGCACTCCCTCAGTAATGACCCTCTGACCGCTCAGCAAACCTCAGGTCTGAAACTCTGACAGTGCTACGCTTCCTCAGTCATGACCCTCTGACAGTGTGGTACTCCCTCTGCACTGACCCTCTTACAGTGCCACACTCCCTCAGGACTGACCCTCTCACAGTGTAGCATTCCCTCAGTACTGAACTTCTGACACTGCACCAATCCCTCAGTATAGACCCTCCGACAATGCAGCACTCCATCAGTACTGAACATCTGACTGTGCGACACTCACTCAGTACTGACCCTTTGACAGTGCTGCACTCCCTCAGTACTGACCCTCTGACAGTGCAGCACTCCCTCAGAACTGATGATCCGACAATGCAGGTTTCCCACAGTACAGACGTTCGGACAGTGCAGCACTCCCTCAGTACTGACCCTCTAACAGTGCAGCACTCCCTCAGCACTGACCCTCTGATAGTGCTGCACTCCCTCAGCAATGACCCTCTGACAGTGCAGCACTCCCTCAGAGCTGATATTGTGACAGTGCAGCACTCCCTCAGTACTGACCCTCTGACAGTGCTCCACTCCCTCAGTACAGACTCTCTTACAGTGCAGCACTCCCTCAGTACTGACCGTCGGACTATGCAGCACTCACCCAGTACTGACTCTCTTACAATGCCAGTTGCCCCTTAGACAGATGCGCTGACAGTGCTGCACTCCCTCAGTACTGACACTCTGACAGCTCAGCAAACCTCAGTTCTGACACTCTGACAGTGCAACGCTTCGTCAGGCATGACCCCCTGACAGTGTGGTACTCCCGTAGTACTCACCTTCTGACAGTGAAGCACTCCCTCAGTACAGACCCTCTGACAGTGCAGCACTCCCTCAGTACTGACCCTCTGACAGTGCAGCTCTCGCTCAGTCCTGACCATCTGACAGTGCAGCATTCCCTCATTACTGACCCTCTGACAGTGCAGTGCTCCCTCAGTACTGACCCTCTCACAGTGTAGCACTCCCTCAGTACTGACCCTCTGACAGTGCACCACTCCCTCAGTACAGACCCTCCGACAATGCAGCTTTCCCACAGTATAGACCCTCTGACAGTCCAGCCCTCCATCAGTACTGAACATCTGACAGTGCGACACTCACTCATTACTGACCCTTTGACAGTGCTGCACTCCCTCAGTACTGACCCTCTGACAGTGCAGCACTCCCTCAGAACTGATGATCCGACAATGCAGGTTTCCCACAGTACAGACGTTCGGACAGTGCAGCACTCCCTCAGTACTGACCCTCTAACAGTGCAGCACTCCCTCAGCACTGACCCTCTGATAGTGCTGCACTCCCTCAGCAATGACCCTCTGACAGTGCAGCACTCCCACAGAACTGACATTCTGACAGTGCAGCACTCCCTCAGTACTGACCCTCTGACAGTGGAGCGCTCCCTCAGTACTGACCTTCTGACAGTGCAGCACTCCCTCAGTACAGACCCTCCGACAATGCAGCACTCCCCCAGTACTGAACCTCTTACACTGCAGCACCCCCTCATTACTGACCCTCTGACAGTGGAGCGCTCCCTCAGTATTGACCATCTGACAGTGCAGCACTCCCTCAGTACTGACCCTCTGACAGTGCAGCACTCCCTCAACACTGACGCTCTGACAGTGCAGCACTCACTCAGCACTGACCCTCTTACGGTGCAGCACTCCCTCAGCACTGACCCTCTGACAGTGCAACACTCCCTCAGTACTGACCCTCTCACAGTGCAGCACTCCCTAAGTACTGACCCTCTGACAGTGGAGCGCTCCCTCAGTACTGACCTTCTGACAGTGCAGCACTCCCTCAGTACAGACCCTCCGACAATGCAGCACTCCCCCAGTACTGAACCTCTTACACTGCAGCACCCCCTCATTACTGACCCTCTGACAGTGGAGCGCTCCCTCAGTATTGACCTTCTGACAGTGCAGCACTCCCTCAGCACTGACCCTCTGACAGTGCAGCACTCCCTCAACACTGACGCTCTGACAGTGCAGCACTCACTCAGCACTGACCCTCTTACGGTGCAGCACTCCCTCAGCACTGACCCTCTGACAGTGCAGCACTCCCTCAGTACTGACCCTCTCACAGTGCAGCACTCCCTCAGTACTGACCCTCTGACAGTGCAGCATTCCCTCAGTAATGACCCTCTGACAGCTCAGCAAACCTCAGTTCTGACACTCTGACAGTGCAACGCTTCCTCAGTCATGACCCTCTGACAGTGCCGCACTCCCTCAGCACTGACCCTCTGACAGTGCAGCAAACCCTCAGAACTGATCTTCTGTCAGTGCAGCACTTCGTCAGTACTGACCCTCTGACAGTTCTCCACTACCTCAGTACAGACCCTCTTACAGTGCAGCACTCCCTCAGTACTGACCCTCTAACAGTGCAGCACTCCCTCAGTACTGACCCACTTACAGTGCAGCACTCCCTCAGTACTGACCCGCTGACAGTGCTGCACTTCCTCAGTACTGACCCCCTTACAGTGCAGCACTCACTCAGTACTGAACCTCTTACACTGCAGCACCCCCTTTATTACTGACCTTCTGACAGTGCAGTACTCCCTCAACACTGACCCTCTGACTGTTCAGCATTCCCTCAGTACTGACCCTCTGACAGTGCAGCACTCCCTCAGTGTTGACCCTCTGACAGTGCATCACTCTCGCAGTACTGACCCGCCAACAATGCAGCACTCCCTCAGTACTGACCCTTTGACAGTGCAGCCGACCCTCAGCACTGACCCTCTGACAGTGCAGCACTCCCTCAGTACTGACCCTTTGACAGTGCAGCACTCTCGCAGTACTGACCCTCCAAAAAAGCAGCACTCCCTCAGTACTGACCCTCTGACAGTGCAGCATTCCCTCAGTACTGACACTCTGACAGTGCAGCTCTCCCTCAGTACTGACCCACTGACAGTGCAGCTCTCCCTCAGTACTGACCCTCTGACAGTGTAGCTCTCCCTCAGCACTGACCCTCTGACAGTTCAGCACTCACTCAGTACTGACACTCTGACAGTGCAGAACTCCCTCAGTACAGACCTTCTGACAGTGCAGCACTCCCTCAGTACTGACCCTCTGACTGTGCAGCACTCCCTCCTTACTGACCATCTGACAGTGCAGCACTCCCTCAGTTTTGACCCTCTGACAGTGCTGCACTCCCTCAGTACTGACCCTCCAACAATGCAGCATTCCCTCAGTACTGACACTCTGACAGTGCAGCACTCCCTCAGTACTGACCCTCTGACAGTGCAGCACTCCCTCAGTAATGACCCTCTGACCGCTCAGCAAACCTCAGGTCTGAAATTCTGACAGTGCAACGCTTCCTCAGTCATGTCCCTCTGACAGTGTGGTACTCCCTCTGCACTGACCCTCTTACAGTGCAGCACTCCCTCAGGACTGACCCTCTCACAGTGTAGCACTCCCTCAGTACTGACCCTCTGACAGTGCACCAATCCCTCAGTGCAGACCCTCCGACAATGCAGCACTCCATCAGTACTGAACATCAAACTGTGCGACACTCACTCAGTATTGACCCTTTGACAGTGCTGCACTCCCTCAGTACTGAACATCTGACTGTGCGACACTCACTCAGAACTGATGATCCGACAATGCAGGTTTCCCACAGTACAGACGTTCGGACAGTGCAGCACTCCCTCAGTACTGACCCTCTAACAGTGCAGCACTCCCTCAGCACTGACCCTCTGATAGTGCTGCACTCCCTCAGCAATGACCCTCTGAGAGTGCAGCGCTCCCTCAGTACTGACATTCTGACAGTGCAGCACTCCCTCAGTACTGACCCTCTGACAGTGCTCCACTCCCTCAGTACAGACCCTCTTACAGTGCAGCACTCCCTCAGTACTGACCGTCGGACAGTGCAGCACTCCCTCAGTACTGTCCCTCTTACAATGCAACACTCCCCCAGTACTGAACCTCTTACACTGCAGCACCCCCTCATTACTGACCCTCTGACAGTGGAGCGCTCCCTCAGTACTGACCTTCTGACAGTGCAGCACTCCCTCAGTACAGACCCTCCAACAATGCAGCACTCCCCCAGTACTGCACCTCTTACACTGCAGCACCCCCTCATTACTGACCCTCTGACAGTGCAGCACTCACTCAGTACTGACACTCTGACAGTGCAGCACTCCCTCAGTACAGACCTTCTGACAGTGCAGCACTCCCTCAGTACTGTCCCTCTGACTGTGCAGCATTCCCTCCTTACTGACCATCTGACAGTGCAGCACTCCCTCAGTGTTGACCCTCCGACAGTGCTGCACTCCCTCAGTACTGACCCTCCAACAATGCAGCTTTCCCTCAGCACTGACCCTCTGACAGTGCAGCACTCCTCAGTACTGACCCTCTGACTGTGCAGCACTCCCTCAGTACTGACCCTCTGACAGTGCAGCACTCCCTCAGTAATGACCCTCTGACCGCTCAGCAAACCTCAGGTCTGAAACTCTGACAGTGCAACGCTTCCTCAGTCATGACCCTCTGACAGTGTGGTGCTCCCTCTGCACTGACCCTCTTACAGTGCAGCACTCCCTCAGGACTGACCCTCTCACAGTGTAGCACTCCCTCAGTACTGACCCTCTGACAGTGCACCAATCCCTCAGTAAAGACCCTCCGACAATGCAGCACTCCATCAGTACTGAACATCTGACTGTGCGACACTCACTCAGTACTGACCCTTTGACAGTGCTGCACTCCCTCAGTACTGAACATCTGACTGTGCGACACTCACTCAGAACTGATGATCCGACAATGCAGGTTTCCCACAGTACAGACGTTCGGACAGTGCAGCACTCCCTCAGTACTGACCCTCTAACAGTGCAGCACTCCCTCAGCACTGACCCTCTGATATTGCTGCACTCCCTCAGCAATGACCCTCTGACAGTGCAGCACTCCCTCAGAACTGACATTCTGACAGTGCAGCACTCCCTCAGTACTGACCCTCTGACAGTGCTCCACTGCCTCAGTACAGACCCTCTTACAGTGCAGCACTCCCTCAGTACTGACCGTCGGACAGTGCAGCACTCCCTCAGTACTGTCCCTCTTACAATGCAATACTCCCCCAGTACTGAACCTCTTACACTGCAGCACCCCCTCATTACTGACCCCCTGACAGTGCAGCGCTCCCTCAGTACTGACCTTCTGACTGTGCAGCATTCCCTCCTTACTGACCATCTGACAGTGCAGCACTCCCTCAGTGTTGACCCTCCGACAGTGCTGCACTCCCTCAGTACTGACCCTCCAACAATGCAGCTTTCCCTCAGCACTGACCCTCTGACAGTGCAGCACTCCTCAGTACTGACCCTCTGACTGTGCAGCACTCCCTCAGTACTGACCCTCTGACAGTGCAGCACTCCCTCAGTAATGACCCTCTGACCGCTCAGCAAACCTCAGGTCTGAAACTCTGACAGTGCAACGCTTCCTCAGTCATGACCCTCTGACAGTGTGGTACTCCCTCAGTACTGACCTTCTGACAGTGCAGCACTCCCTCAGTACAGACCCTCTGACAGTGCAGCACTCCCTCTGCACTGACCCTCTTACAGTGCAGCACTCCCTCAGGACTGACCCTCTCACAGTGTAGCACTCCCTCAGTACTGACCCTCTGACAGTGCACCAATCCCTCAGTAAAGACCCTCCGACAATGCAGCACTCCATCAGTACTGAACATCTGACTGTGCGACACTCACTCAGTACTGACCCTTTGACAGTGCTGCACTCCCTCAGTACTGAACATCTGACTGTGCGACACTCACTCAGAACTGATGATCCGACAATGCAGGTTTCCCACAGTACAGACGTTCGGACAGTGCAGCACTCCCTCAGTACTGACCCTCTAACAGTGCAGCACTCCCTCAGCACTGACCCTCTGATATTGCTGCACTCCCTCAGCAATGACCCTCTGACAGTGCAGCACTCCCTCAGAACTGACATTCTGACAGTGCAGCACTCCCTCAGTACTGACCCTCTGACAGTGCTCCACTCCCTCAGTACAGACCCTCTTACAGTGCAGCACTCCCTCAGTACTGACCGTCGGACAGTGCAGCACTCCCTCAGTACTGTCCCTCTTACAATGCAATACTCCCCCAGTACTGAACCTCTTACACTGCAGCACCCCCTCATTACTGACCCCCTGACAGTGCAGCGCTCCCTCAGTACTGACCTTCTGACAGTGCAGCACTCCCTCAGTACAGACCCTCCGACAATGCAGCACTCCCCCAGTACTGCACCTCTTACACTGCAGCACCCCCTCATTACTGACCCTCTGACAGTGGAGCGCTCCCTCAGTACTGACCTTCTGACAGTGCAGCACTCCCTCAGTACTGACCCTCTGACAGTGCAGCACTCCCTCAGTACAGACCTTCTGACAGTGCAGCACTCCCTCAGTACTGTCCCTCTGACTGTGCAGCATTCCCTCCTTACTGACCATCTGACAGTGCAGCACTCCCTCAGTGTTGACCCTCCGACAGTGCTGCACTCCCTCAGTACTGACCCTCCAACAATGCAGCTTTCCCTCAGCACTGACCCTCTGACAGTGCAGCACTCCTCAGTACTGACCCTCTGACTGTGCAGCACTCCCTCAGTACTGACCCTCTGACAGTGCAGCACTCCCTCAGTAATGACCCTCTGACCGCTCAGCAAACCTCAGGTCTGAAACTCTGACAGTGCAACGCTTCCTCAGTCATGACCCTCTGACAGTGTGGTGCTCCCTCTGCACTGACCCTCTTACAGTGCAGCACTCCCTCAGGACTGACCCTCTCACAGTGTAGCACTCCCTCAGTACTGACCCTCTGACAGTGCACCAATCCCTCAGTAAAGACCCTCCGACAATGCAGCACTCCATCAGTACTGAACATCTGACTGTGCGACACTCACTCAGTACTGACCCTTTGACAGTGCTGCACTCCCTCAGTACTGAACATCTGACTGTGCGACACTCACTCAGAACTGATGATCCGACAATGCAGGTTTCCCACAGTACAGACGTTCGGACAGTGCAGCACTCCCTCAGTACTGACCCTCTAACAGTGCAGCACTCCCTCAGCACTGACCCTCTGATATTGCTGCACTCCCTCAGCAATGACCCTCTGACAGTGCAGCACTCCCTCAGAACTGACATTCTGACAGTGCAGCACTCCCTCAGTACTGACCCTCTGACAGTGCTCCACTGCCTCAGTACAGACCCTCTTACAGTGCAGCACTCCCTCAGTACTGACCGTCGGACAGTGCAGCACTCCCTCAGTACTGTCCCTCTTACAATGCAATACTCCCCCAGTACTGAACCTCTTACACTGCAGCACCCCCTCATTACTGACCCCCTGACAGTGCAGCGCTCCCTCAGTACTGACCTTCTGACTGTGCAGCATTCCCTCCTTACTGACCATCTGACAGTGCAGCACTCCCTCAGTGTTGACCCTCCGACAGTGCTGCACTCCCTCAGTACTGACCCTCCAACAATGCAGCTTTCCCTCAGCACTGACCCTCTGACAGTGCAGCACTCCTCAGTACTGACCCTCTGACTGTGCAGCACTCCCTCAGTACTGACCCTCTGACAGTGCAGCACTCCCTCAGTAATGACCCTCTGACCGCTCAGCAAACCTCAGGTCTGAAACTCTGACAGTGCAACGCTTCCTCAGTCATGACCCTCTGACAGTGTGGTACTCCCTCAGTACTGACCTTCTGACAGTGCAGCACTCCCTCAGTACAGACCCTCTGACAGTGCAGCACTCCCTCTGCACTGACCCTCTTACAGTGCAGCACTCCCTCAGGACTGACCCTCTCACAGTGTAGCACTCCCTCAGTACTGACCCTCTGACAGTGCACCAATCCCTCAGTAAAGACCCTCCGACAATGCAGCACTCCATCAGTACTGAACATCTGACTGTGCGACACTCACTCAGTACTGACCCTTTGACAGTGCTGCACTCCCTCAGTACTGAACATCTGACTGTGCGACACTCACTCAGAACTGATGATCCGACAATGCAGGTTTCCCACAGTACAGACGTTCGGACAGTGCAGCACTCCCTCAGTACTGACCCTCTAACAGTGCAGCACTCCCTCAGCACTGACCCTCTGATATTGCTGCACTCCCTCAGCAATGACCCTCTGACAGTGCAGCACTCCCTCAGAACTGACATTCTGACAGTGCAGCACTCCCTCAGTACTGACCCTCTGACAGTGCTCCACTCCCTCAGTACAGACCCTCTTACAGTGCAGCTCTCCCTCAGTACTGACCGTCGGACAGTGCAGCACTCCCTCAGTACTGTCCCTCTTACAATGCAATACTCCCCCAGTACTGAACCTCTTACACTGCAGCACCCCCTCATTACTGACCCCCTGACAGTGCAGCGCTCCCTCAGTACTGACCTTCTGACAGTGCAGCACTCCCTCAGTACAGACCCTCCGACAATGCAGCACTCCCCCAGTACTGCACCTCTTACACTGCAGCACCCCCTCATTACTGACCCTCTGACAGTGGAGCGCTCCCTCAGTACTGACCTTCTGACAGTGCAGCACTCCCTCAGTACTGACCCTCTGACAGTGCAGCACTCACTCAGTACTGACCCAAGACAGTGCACCACTCCCTCAGTACAGACCCTCTTACAGTGCAGCACTCCCTCAGTACTGACCGTCGGACAGTGCAGCACTCCCTCAGTACTGTCCCTCTTACAATGCAGCACTCCCCCAGTACTGAACCTCTTACACTGCAGCACCCCCTCATTACTGACCCTCTGACAATGGAGCGCTCCCTCAGTACTGACCTTCTGACAGTGCAGCACTCCCTCAGTACAGACACTCCGACAATGCAGCACTCCCCCAGTACTGAACCTATTACACTGCAGCACCCCCTCATTACTGACCGTCTGACAGTGGAGCGCTCCCTCAGTACTGACCTTCTGACAGTGCAGCACTCCCTCAGTACTGACCCTCTGACAGTGCAGCACTCCCTCAACACTGACGCTCTGACAGTGCAGCACTCACTCAGTACTGACCCAAGACAGTGAACCACTCCCTCAGTACAGACCTTCTGACAGTGCAGCACTCCCTCAGTACTGACCCTCTGACAATGCAGCACTCCCTCAGCACTGACCCTCTTACAGTGCAGCACTCCCTCAGCACTGACCCTCTTACAGTGCAGCAATGCCTCAGTACTGACCCTCTCACAGTGTAGCACTCCCTCAGTACTGACCCTCTGACAGTGCACCAATCCCTCAGTACAGACCCTCCGACAATGCAGCACTCCATCAGTACTGAACATCTGACTGTGCGACACTCCCTCAGTAATGACCCTCTGACAGCTCAGCAAACCTCCGTTCTGACACTCTGACAGTGCAACGCTTCCTCAGTCATGACCCTCTGACAGTGCCGCACTCCCTCAGCACTGACCCTCTAACAGTGCAGCACTCCCTCAGTACTGACCCACTTGCAGTGCAGCACTTCTTCAGTACTGACCCGCTGACAGTGCTGCACTTCCTCAGTACTGACCCCCTTACAGTGCAGCATTCCCTCAGTACTGAACCTCTTACACTGCAGCACCCCCACATTACTGACCTTCTGACAGTGCAGCACTCCCTCAACACTGACCCTCTGACTGTTCAGCATTCCCTCAGTACTGACCCTCTGACAGTGCAGCACTCCCTCAGTGTTGACCCTCTGACAGTGCATCACTCTCGCAGTACTGACCCTCCAACAATGCAGCACTCCCTCAGCACTGACCCTCTGACAGTGCAGCACTCCCTCAGTACTGACCCGCCAACAATGCAGCACTCCCTCAGTACTGACCCTTTGACAGTGCAGCACTCCCTCAGCACTGACCCTCTGACAGTGCAGCACTCCCTCAGTACTGACCCTCTGAGAGTGCAGCACTCTCGCAGTACTGACCCTCCAACAATGCAGCACTCCCTCAGTACTGACCCTCTGACAGTGCAGCATTCCCTCAGTACTGACCCTCTAACAGTGCAGTTCTCCCTCAGTACTGACCCTCTGACAGTGCATCACTCTCGCAGTACTGACCCTCCAACAATGCAGCACTCCCTCAGCACTGACCCTCTGAGAGTGCAGCACTCCCTCAGTACTGACCCGCCAACAATGCAGCACTCCCTCAGTACTGACCCTTTGACAGTGCAGCACTCCCTCAGCACTGACCCTCTGACAGTGCAGCACTCCCTCAGTACTGACCCTCTGAGAGTGCAGCACTCTCGCAGTACTGACCCTCCAACAATGCAGCACTCCCTCAGTACTGACCCTCTGACAGTGCAGCATTCCCTCAGTACTGACCCTCTAACAGTGCAGCTATCCCTCAGCACTGACCCTCGGACAGAGCAGCACTCCCTTAGTACTGACCCATTGACAGTGCAGCACTCCCTCAGTGTTGACCCTCTGACAGTGCAGCACTCCCTCAGTACTGACCCTCTGACAGTGCAGCACTCACTCAGTACTGACACTCTGACAGTGCAGCACTCCCTCAGTACAGACCTTCTGACAGTGCAGCACTCCCTCAGTACTGTCCCTCTGACTGTGCAGCATTCCCTCCTTACTGACCATCTGACAGTGCAGCACTCCCTCAGTGTTGACCCTCTGACAGTGCTGCACTCCCTCAGTACAGACCCTCCAACAATGCAGCATTCCCTCAGCACTGACCCTCTGACAGTGCAGCACTCCTCAGTACTGACCCGCCAACAATGCAGCACTCCCTCAGTACTGACCCCCTTACAGTGCAGCATTCCCTCAGTACTGAACCTCTTACACTGCAGCACCCCCACATTACTGACCTTCTGACAGTGCAGCACTCCCTCAACACTGACCCTCTGACTGTTCAGCATTCCCTCAGTACTGACCCTCTGACAGTGCAGCACTCCCTCAGTGTTGACCCTCTGACAGTGCATCACTCTCGCAGTACTGACCCTCCAACAATGCAGCACTCCCTCAGCACTGACCCTCTGACAGTGCAGCACTCCCTCAGTACTGACCCGCCAACAATGCAGCACTCCCTCAGTACTGACCCTTTGACAGTGCAGCACTCCCTCAGCACTGACCCTCTGACAGTGCAGCACTCCCTCAGTACTGACCCTCTGAGAGTGCAGCACTCTCGCAGTACTGACCCTCCAACGATGCAGCACTCCCTCAGTACTGACCCTCTGACAGTGCAGCATTCCCTCAGTACTGACCCTCTAACAGTGCAGCTCTCCCTCATTACTGACCCTCTGACAGTGCATCACTCTCGCAGTACTGACCCTCCAACAATGCAGCACTCCCTCAGCACTGACCCTCTGAGAGTGCAGCACTCCCTCAGTACTGACCCGCCAACAATGCAGCACTCCCTCAGTACTGACCCTTTGACAGTGCAGCACTCCCTCAGCACTGACCCTCTGACAGTGCAGCACTCCCTCAGTACTGACCCTCTGAGAGTGCAGCACTCTCGCAGTACTGACCCTCCAACAATGCAGCACTCCCTCAGTACTGACCCTCTGACAGTGCAGCATTCCCTCAGTACTGACCCTCTAACAGTGCAGCTCTCCCTCAGCACTGACCCTCGGACAGAGCAGCACTCCCTTAGTACTGACCCATTGACAGTGCAGCACTCCCTCAGTGTTGACCCTCTGACAGTGCAGCACTCCCTCAGTACTGACCCTCTGACAGTGCAGCACTCACTCAGTACTGACCTTCTGACAGTGCAGCACTCCCTCAGTACAGACACTCCGACAATGCAGCACTCCCCCAGTACTGAACCTATTACACTGCAGCACCCCCTCATTACTGACCGTCTGACAGTGGAGCGCTCCCTCAGTACTGACCTTCTGACAGTGCAGCACTCCCTCAGTACTGACCCTCTGACAGTGCAGCACTCCCTCAACACTGACGCTCTGACAGTGCAGCACTCACTCAGTACTGACCCAAGACAGTGAACCACTCCCTCAGTACAGACCTTCTGACAGTGCAGCACTCCCTCAGTACTGACCCTCTGACAATGCAGCACTCCCTCAGCACTGACCCTCTTACAGTGCAGCACTCCCTCAGCACTGACCCTCTTACAGTGCAGCAATGCCTCAGTACTGACCCTCTCACAGTGTAGCACTCCCTCAGTACTGACCCTCTGACAGTGCACCAATCCCTCAGTACAGACCCTCCGACAATGCAGCACTCCATCAGTACTGAACATCTGACTGTGCGACACTCCCTCAGTAATGACCCTCTGACAGCTCAGCAAACCTCCGTTCTGACACTCTGACAGTGCAACGCTTCCTCAGTCATGACCCTCTGACAGTGCCGCACTCCCTCAGCACTGACCCTCTAACAGTGCAGCACTCCCTCAGTACTGACCCACTTGCAGTGCAGCACTTCTTCAGTACTGACCCGCTGACAGTGCTGCACTTCCTCAGTACTGACCCCCTTACAGTGCAGCATTCCCTCAGTACTGAACCTCTTACACTGCAGCACCCCCACATTACTGACCTTCTGACAGTGCAGCACTCCCTCAACACTGACCCTCTGACTGTTCAGCATTCCCTCAGTACTGACCCTCTGACAGTGCAGCACTCCCTCAGTGTTGACCCTCTGACAGTGCATCACTCTCGCAGTACTGACCCTCCAACAATGCAGCACTCCCTCAGCACTGACCCTCTGACAGTGCAGCACTCCCTCAGTACTGACCCGCCAACAATGCAGCACTCCCTCAGTACTGACCCTTTGACAGTGCAGCACTCCCTCAGCACTGACCCTCTGACAGTGCAGCACTCCCTCAGTACTGACCCTCTGAGAGTGCAGCACTCTCGCAGTACTGACCCTCCAACAATGCAGCACTCCCTCAGTACTGACCCTCTGACAGTGCAGCATTCCCTCAGTACTGACCCTCTAACAGTGCAGTTCTCCCTCAGTACTGACCCTCTGACAGTGCATCACTCTCGCAGTACTGACCCTCCAACAATGCAGCACTCCCTCAGCACTGACCCTCTGAGAGTGCAGCACTCCCTCAGTACTGACCCGCCAACAATGCAGCACTCCCTCAGTACTGACCCTTTGACAGTGCAGCACTCCCTCAGCACTGACCCTCTGACAGTGCAGCACTCCCTCAGTACTGACCCTCTGAGAGTGCAGCACTCTCGCAGTACTGACCCTCCAACAATGCAGCACTCCCTCAGTACTGACCCTCTGACAGTGCAGCATTCCCTCAGTACTGACCCTCTAACAGTGCAGCTATCCCTCAGCACTGACCCTCGGACAGAGCAGCACTCCCTTAGTACTGACCCATTGA
This sequence comes from Hemiscyllium ocellatum, assembly GCF_020745735.1. Classification (NCBI taxonomy): domain Eukaryota; kingdom Metazoa; phylum Chordata; class Chondrichthyes; order Orectolobiformes; family Hemiscylliidae; genus Hemiscyllium; species Hemiscyllium ocellatum. Next base: position 135,986 of record NW_026869121.1, on the reverse strand, counting down.
CAGTGCAGCACTCCCTCAGTGTTGACCCTCTGACAGTGCAGCACTCCCTCAGTACTGACCCTCTGACAGTGCAGCACTCACTCAGTACTGACACTCTGACAGTGCAGCACTCCCTCAGTACAGACCTTCTGACAGTGCAGCACTCCCTCAGTACTGTCCCTCTGACTGTGCAGCATTCCCTCCTTACTGACCATCTGACAGTGCAGCACTCCCTCAGTGTTGACCCTCTGACAGTGCTGCACTCCCTCAGTACAGACCCTCCAACAATGCAGCATTCCCTCAGCACTGACCCTCTGACAGTGCAGCACTCCTCAGTACTGACCCGCCAACAATGCAGCACTCCCTCAGTACTGACCCCCTTACAGTGCAGCATTCCCTCAGTACTGAACCTCTTACACTGCAGCACCCCCACATTACTGACCTTCTGACAGTGCAGCACTCCCTCAACACTGACCCTCTGACTGTTCAGCATTCCCTCAGTACTGACCCTCTGACAGTGCAGCACTCCCTCAGTGTTGACCCTCTGACAGTGCATCACTCTCGCAGTACTGACCCTCCAACAATGCAGCACTCCCTCAGCACTGACCCTCTGACAGTGCAGCACTCCCTCAGTACTGACCCGCCAACAATGCAGCACTCCCTCAGTACTGACCCTTTGACAGTGCAGCACTCCCTCAGCACTGACCCTCTGACAGTGCAGCACTCCCTCAGTACTGACCCTCTGAGAGTGCAGCACTCTCGCAGTACTGACCCTCCAACGATGCAGCACTCCCTCAGTACTGACCCTCTGACAGTGCAGCATTCCCTCAGTACTGACCCTCTAACAGTGCAGCTCTCCCTCATTACTGACCCTCTGACAGTGCATCACTCTCGCAGTACTGACCCTCCAACAATGCAGCACTCCCTCAGCACTGACCCTCTGAGAGTGCAGCACTCCCTCAGTACTGACCCGCCAACAATGCAGCACTCCCTCAGTACTGACCCTTTGACAGTGCAGCACTCCCTCAGCACTGACCCTCTGACAGTGCAGCACTCCCTCAGTACTGACCCTCTGAGAGTGCAGCACTCTCGCAGTACTGACCCTCCAACAATGCAGCACTCCCTCAGTACTGACCCTCTGACAGTGCAGCATTCCCTCAGTACTGACCCTCTAACAGTGCAGCTCTCCCTCAGCACTGACCCTCGGACAGAGCAGCACTCCCTTAGTACTGACCCATTGACAGTGCAGCACTCCCTCAGTGTTGACCCTCTGACAGTGCAGCACTCCCTCAGTACTGACCCTCTGACAGTGCAGCACTCACTCAGTACTGACCTTCTGACAGTGCAGCACTCCCTCAGTACTGTCCCTCTGACTGTGCAGCATTCCCTCCTTACTGACCATCTGACAGTGCAGCACTCCCTCAGTGTTGACCCTCTGACAGTGCTGCACTCCCTCAGTACAGACCCTCCAACAATGCAGCATTCCCTCAGCACTGACCCTCTGACAGTGCAGCACTCCTCAGTACTGACCCTCTGACTGTGCAGCACTCCCTCAGTACTGACCCTCTGACAGTGCAGCACTCCCTCAGTAATGACCCTCTGACCGCTCAGCAAACCTCAGGTCTGAAACTCTGACAGTGCAACGCTTCCTCAGTCATGACCCTCTGACAGTGTGGTGCTCCCTCTGCACTGACCCTCTTACAGTGCAGCACTCCCTCAGGACTGACCCACTCACAGTGTAGCACTCCCTCAGTACTGACCCTCTGACAGTGCACCAATCCCTCAGTACAGACCCTCCGACAATGCAGCACTCCCCTAGTACTGCACCTCTTACACTGCAGCACCCCCTCATTACTGACCCTCTGACAGTGGAGCGCTCCCTCAGTACTGACCTTCTGACAGTGCAGCACTCACTCAGTACTGACACTCTGACAGTGCAGCACTCCCTCAGTACAGACATTCTGACAGTGCAGCACTCCCTCAGTACTGTCCCTCAGACGGTGCAGCATTCCCTCCTTACTGACCATCTGACAGTGCAGCACTCCCTCAGTGTTGACCCTCTGACAGTGCTGCACTCCCTCAGTACTGACCCTCCAACAATGCAGCATTCCCTCAGCACTGACCCTCTGACAGTGCAGCACTCCTCAGTACTGACCCTCTGACAGTGCAGCACTCCCTCAGTACTGACCCATTGACAGTGCAGCACTGCCTCAGTGTTGACCCTCTGACAGTGCAGCACTCCCTCAGTACTGACACTCTGACAGTGCAGCACTCCCTCAGTACTGACCGTCGGACAGTGCAGCACTCCCTCAGTACTGTCCCTCTTACAATGCAGCACTCCAACAGTACTGAACCTCTTACACTGCAGCACCCCCTCATTACTGACCCTCTGACAGTGGAGCGCTCCCTCAGTACTGACCTTCTGACAGTGCAGCACTCCCTCAGTACAGACCCTCCGACAATGCAGCACTCCCCCAGTACTGAACCTCTTACACTGCAGCACCCCCTCATTACTGACCCTCTTACAGTGGAGCGCTCCCTCAGTACTGACCTTCTGACAGTGCAGCACTCCCTCAGTACTGACCCTCTGACAGTGCAGCACTCCCTCAACACTGACACTCTGACAGTGCAGCACTCACTCAGTACTGACCCAAGACAGTGCACCACTCCCTCAGTACAGACCCTCTTACAGTGCAGCACTCCCTCAGTACTGACCGTCGGACAGTGCAGCACTCCCTCAGTACTTTCCCTCTTACAATGCAGCACTCCCCCAGTACTGAACCTCTTACACTGCAGCACCCCCTCATTACTGACCCTCTGACAATGGAGCGCTCCCTCAGTACTGACCTTCTGACAGTGCAGCACTCACTCAGTACTGACACTCTGACAGTGCAGCACTCCCTCAGTACAGACATTCTGACAGTGCAGCACTCCCTCAGTACTGTCCCTCTGACGGTGCAGCATTCCCTCCTTACTGACCATCTGACAGTGCAGCACTCCCTCAGTGTTGACCCTCTGACAGTGCTGCACTCCCTCAGTACTGACCCTCCAACAATGCAGCATTCCCTCAGCACTGACCCTCTGACAGTGCAGCACTCCTCAGTACTGACCCTCTGACTGTGCAGCACTCCCTCAGTACTGACCCTCTGACAGTGCAGCACTCCCTCAGTAATGACCCTCTGACCGCTCAGCAAACCTCAGGTCTGAAACTCTGACAGTGCAACGCTTCCTCAGTCATGACCCTCTGACAGTGTGGTGCTCCCTCTGCACTGACCCTCTTACAGTGCAGCACTCCCTCAGGACTGACCCTCTCACAGTGTAGCACTCCCTCAGTACTGACCCTCTGACAGTGCACCAATCCCTCAGTACAGACCCTCCGACAATGCAGCACTCCATCAGTACTGAACATCTGACTGTGCGACACTCACTCAGTACTGTCCCTTTGACAGTGCTGCACTCCCTCAGTACTGAACATCTGACTGTGCGACACTCACTCAGAACTGATGATCCGACAATGCAGGTTTCCCACAGCACTGACCCTCTGACAGTGCAGCACTCCCTCAGTACTGACCCTCTAACAGTGCAGCACTCCCTCAGCACTGACCCTCTGATAGTGCTGCACTCCCTCAGTACAGACCCTCTTACAGTGCAGCACTCCCTCAGTACTGAACGTCGGAAATGTGCAGCACTCCCTCAGTACTGTCCCTCTTACAATGCAACACTCCCCCAGTACTGAACCTCTTACAGTGCAGCACCCCCTCATTACTGACCACCTGACAGTGGAGCGCTCCCTCAGTACTGACCTTCTGACAGTGCAGCACTCCCTCAGTACAGACCCTCCGACAATGCAGCACTCCCCTAGTACTGCACCTCATACACTGCAGCACCCCCTCATTACTGACCCTCTGACAGTGGAGCGCTCCCTCAGTACTGACCTTCTGACAGTGCAGCACTCCCTCAGTACTGACCCTCTGACAGTGCAGCACTCACTCAGTACTGACACAAGACAGTGCACCACTCCCTCAGTACAGACCCTCTTACAGTGCAGCACTCCCTCAGTACTGACCGTCGGACAGTGCAGCACTCCCTCAGTACTCTCCCTCTTACAATGCAGCACTCCCCCAGTACTGAACCTCTTACACTGCAGCACCCCCTCATTACTGACCACCTGACAGTGGAGCGCTCCCTCAGTACTGACCTTCTGACAGTGCAGCACTACCTCAGTACAGACCCTCCGACAATGCAGCACTCCCCCAGTACTGAACCTCTTACACTGCAGCACCCCCTCATTACTGACCGTCTGACAATGGAGCGCTCCCTCAGTACTGACCTTCTGACAGTGCAGCACTCCCTCAGTACTGACCCTCTGACAGTGCAGCACTCCCTCAACACTGACGCTCTGACAGTGCAGCACTCACTCAGTACTGACCCAAGACAGTGAACCACTCCCTCAGTACAGACCTTCTGACAGTGCAGCACTCCCTCAGTACTGACCCTCTGTCAATGCAGCACTCCCTCAGCACTGACCCTCTGACAGTGCAGCACTCTCTCAGCACTGACCCTCTTAAAGTGCAGCACTCCCTCAGCACTGACCCTCTTACAGTGCAGCAATGCCTCAGGACTGACCCTCTCACAGTGTAGCACTCCCTCAGTACTGACCCTCTGACAGTGCACCAATCCCTTAGTACAGACCCTCCGACAATGCAGCACTCCATCAGTACTGAACATCTGACTGTGCGACACTCCCTCAGTAATGACCCTCTGACAGCTCAGCAAACCTCCGTTCTGACACTCTGACAGTGCAACGCTTCCTCAGTAATGACCCTCTGACAGTGCCGCACTCCCTCAGCACTGACCCTCTGACAGTGCAGCACTCCCTCAGAACTGATCTTCTGTCAGTGCAGCACCTCTTCAGTACTGACCCTCTGACAGTGCAGCACTCCCTCAGTACTGACCCACCTGCAGTGCAGCACTCCCTCAGTACGGACCCGCTGACAGTGCTGCACTTCCTCAGTACTGACCCCCTTACAGTGCAGCACACCCTCAGTACTGAACCTCTTACACTGCAGCACCCCCACATTACTGACCTTCTGACAGTGCAGCACTCCCTCAACACTGACCATCTGACTCTTCAGCATTCACTCAGTACTGACCCTCTGACAGTGCAGCACTCCCTCAGTGTTGACCCTCTGACAGTGCATCACTCTCGCAGTACTGACCCTCCAACAATGCAGCACTCCCTCAGCACTGACCCTCTGACAGTGCAGCACTCCCTCAGTACTGACCCGCCAACAATGCAGCACTCCCTCAGTACTGACCCTTTGACAGTGCAGCACTCCCTCAGCACTGACCCTCTGACAGTGCAGCACTCCCTCAGTACTGACCCTCTGAGAGTGCAGCACTCTCGCAGTACTGACCCTCCAACAATGCAGCACTCCCTCAGTACTGACCCTCTGACAGTGCAGCATTCCCTCAGTACTGACCCTCTAACAGTGCAGCTCTCCCTCAGTACTGACCCTCTGACAGTGCAGCTCTACCTCAGTACTGACCCTCTGACACTGCAGCACCCCCTCATTACTGACCCCCTGACAGTGGAGCGCTCCCTCAGTACTGACCTTCTGACAGTGCAGCACTCCCTCAGTACAGACCCTCCGACAATGCAGCACTCCCCCAGTACTGCACCTCTTACACTGCAGCACCCCCTCATTACTGACCCTCTGACAGAGCAGCTCTCCCTCAGCACTGACCCTCGGACAGAGCAGCACCCCCTCAACACTGACGCTCTGACAGTGCAGCACTCACTCAGTACTGACCCAAGACAGTGCACCACTCCCTCAGTACAGACCTTCTGAGAGTGCAGCACTCACTCAGTACTGACCCTCTGACAATGCAGCACTCCCTCAGCACTGACCCTCTGAAAATGCAGCACTCCCTCAGTACTGACCCTCTGACAGTGCAGCACTCCCTCAGTACTGACCCTCTCACAGTGTAGCACTCCCTCAGTACTTACCCTCTGACAGTGCACCAATCCCTCAGTACAGACCCTCCGACAATGCAGCACTCCATCAGTACTGAACATCTGACTGTGCGACACTCACTCAGTACTGACCCTTTGACAGTGCTGCACTCCCTCAGTACTGACCCTCTGACAGTGCAGCACTCCCTCAGAACTGATGATCCGACAATGCAGGTTTCCCACAGTACAGACGTTCGGGCAGTGCAGCACTCCCTCCGTACTGACCCTCTAACAGTGCAGCACTCCCTCAGCACTGACCTTCTGATAGTGCTGCACTCCCTCAGCAATGACCCTCTGACAGTGCAGCACTCCCTCAGAACTGATATTCTGACATTGCAGCACTCCCTCAGTACTGACCCTCTGACAGTGCTCCACTCCCTCAGTACAGACCCTCTTACAGTGCAGCACTCCCTCAGTACTGACCGTCGGACAGTGCAGCACTCCCTCAGTACTGTCCCTCTTACACTGCAGCACCCCCTCATTACTGACCCTCTGACAGTGGAGCGCTCCCTCAGTACTGACCTTCTGACAGTGCAGCACTCCCTCAGTACAGACCCTCCGACAATGCAGCACTCCCCCAGTACTGAACCTCTTACACTGCAGCACCCCCTCATTACTGACCCTCTGACAGTGGAGCGCTCCCTCAGTACTGACCTTCTGACAGTGCAGCACACCCTCAGTACTGACCCTCTGACAGTGCAGCACTCCCTCAACACTGACGCTCTGACAGTGCAGCACTCACTCAGTACTGACCCAAGACAGTGCCCCACTCCCTCAGTACAGACCCTCTTACAGTGCAGCACTGCCTCAGTACTGACCCTCTGACAGTGCAGCACTCCCTCAGTTCTGACCCTCTTACAGTGCAGCACTCCCTCAGTGTTGACCCTCTGACAGTGCAGCACTCCCTCAGCACTGACCCTCTGACAGTGCAGCACTCCCTCAGTACTGACCCTCTGACAGTGCAGCACTCCATCAGTAATGACCCTCTGACATCTCAGCAAACCTCAGTTCTGACACTCTGACAGTGCAACGCTTCCTCAGTCATGACCCTCTGACAGTGCCGCACTCCCTCAGCACTGACCCTCTGACAGTGCAGCACTCCCTCAGAACTGACATTCTGACAGTGCAGCACTTCCTCAGTACTGACACTCTGACAGTGCTCCACTCCCTCAGTACAGACCCTCTTCCAGTGCAGCACTCCCTCAGTGTTGACCCTCTGACAGTACAGCACTCCCTCAGTACTGACCCTCTGACAGTGCAGCACTCCCTCAGTAATGACCCTCTGACCGCTCAGCAAACCTCAGGTCTGAAACTCTGACAGTGCAACGCTTCCTCAGTCATGACCCTCTGACAGTGTGGTGCTCCCTCTGCACTGACCCTCTGACAGTGCAGCACTCCCTCAGGACTGACCCTCTCACAGTGTAGCACTCCCTCAGTACTGACCCTCTGACAGTGCACCAATCCCTCAGTACAGACCCTCCGACAGTGCAGCACTCCATTAGTACTGAACATCTGACTGTGCGACACTCACTCAGTACTGACCCTTTGACAGTGCTGCACTCCCTCAGTACTGACCCTCTTACAGTGCAGCACTCCCTCAGAACTGATGATCCGACAATGCAGGTTTCCCACAGTACAGACGTTCGGACAGTGCAGCACTCCCTCAGTACTGACCCTCTAACAGTGCAGCACTCCCTCAGCACTGACACTCTGATAGTGCTGCACTCCCTCAGCAATGACCCTCTGACAGTGCAGCATTCCCTCAGTACTGACCCTCTGACAGTGCAGCACTCCCTCAGTAATGACCCTCTGACCGCTCAGCAAACCTCAGGTCTGAAACTCTGACAGTGCAACGCTTCCTCAGTCATGACCCTCTGACAGTGTGGTGCTCCCTCTGCACTGACCCTCTGACAGTGCAGCACTCCCTCAGGACTGACCCTCTCACAGTGTAGCACTCCCTCAGTACTGACCCTCTGACAGTGCACCAATCCCTCAGTACAGACCCTCCGACAGTGCAGCACTCCATTAGTACTGAACATCTGACTGTGCGACACTCACTCAGTACTGACCCTTTGACAGTGCTGCACTCCCTCAGTACTGACCCTCTTACAGTGCAGCACTCCCTCAGAACTGATGATCCGACAATGCAGGTTTCCCACAGTACAGACGTTCGGACAGTGCAGCACTCCCTCAGTACTGACCCTCTAACAGTGCAGCACTCCCTCAGCACTGACACTCTGATAGTGCTGCACTCCCTCAGCAATGACCCTCTGACAGTGCAGCATTCCCTCAGAACTGACATTCTGACAGTGCAGCACTCCCTCAGTCCTGACCCTCTGACAGTGCCCCACTCCCTCAGTCCTGACCCTCTGACAGTGCCCCACTCCCTCAGTACTGTCCCTCTTACAATGCAGCACTCCCCCAGTACTGAACCTCTTACACGGTAGCACCCCCTCATTACTGACCCTCTGACAGTGGAGCGCTCCCTCAGTACTGACCTTCTGACAGTGCAGCACTCCCTCAGTACAGACCCTCCGACAATGCAGCACTCCCCCAGTACTGAACCTATTACACTGCAGCACCCCCTCATTACTGACCCTCTGACAGTGGAGCGCTCCCTCAGTACTGACCTTCTGACAGTGCAGCACTCCCTCAGTCCTGACCCTCTGACAGTGCAGCAATCCCTCAACACTGACGCTCTGACAGTGCAGCACTAACTCAGTACTGACCCAAGACAGTGCACCACTCCCTCAGTACAGACCTTCTGACAGTGCAGCACTCCCTCAGCACTGACCCTCTGACAGTGCAGCCCTCCCACAGTACTGACCCTCTGACAGTGCAGCACTCCCTCAGTACTGACCCTCTGACAGTGCAGCACTCCCTCAGTAATGACCCTCTGACAGCTCAGCAAACCTCAGTTCTGACACTCTGAAAGTGCAACGCTTCCTCAGTCATGACCCTCTGACAGTGCTGCACTCCCTCAGCACTGAACCTCTGACAGTGCAGCACTTCCTCATAACTGATCTTCTGTCAGTGCAGCACTTCCTTAGTACTGACCCTCTGACAGCTCAGCAAACCTCAGTACTGACCCACTTACAGTGCAGCACTCCCTCAGTACTGACCCGCTGACAGTGCTGCACTTCCTCAGTACTGACCCCCTTACAGTGCAGCACACCCTCAGTACTGAACCTCTTAAACTGCAGCACCCCCTCATTACTGACCTTCTGACAGTGCAGCACTCCCTCAACACTGACCCTCTGACTGTTCAGTATTCCCTCAGTACTGACCCTCTGACAGTGCAGCACTCCCTCAGTGTTGACCCTCTGACAGTGCATCACTCTCGCAGTACTCTCCCTCCAACAATACAGCACTCCCTCAGCACTGACCCTCTGACAGGGCAGCACTCCCTCAGTACTGACCCGCCAACAATGCAGCACTCCCTCAGTACTGACCCTTTGACAGTGCAGCACTCCCTTAGTACTGACCCATTGACAGTGCAGCACTCCCTCAGTGTTGACCCTCTGACAGTGCAGCTCTCCCTCAGCACTGACCCTCTGACAGTGCAGCACTCCCTCAGTGTTGACCCTCTGACAGTGCAGCACTCCCTCAGTACTGACCCTCTGACAGAGCAGCACTCCCTTAGTACTGACCCATTGACAGTGCAGCACTCCCTCAGTACTGACCCTCTGACAGTGCAGCACTGCCCCCAGATTGACCCTCTGACATTGCGGCAATCCCCCATTACTGACCGTCCAACAATGCAGCACTCCCTCAGTACTGACCCTCTGACAGTCCAGATCTCCCTTAGTACTGACACTCTGACAGTGCAGCACTCCCTGAGTACTGACCCTCTGTCATTGCAGCATTTCCACAGTACAGACCCTCCGACAGTACGGCACATCCGCAGTGCTGACTCTCTGACAGTGCAGCCCACCTTCGAAATGACCCTCTGACAGTGCAGCACTCCCTCAGTACTGACACACTCACAGTGCGGTGCTCCCACAATACAGACCCTATGACAGTGCAGCACTCCATCAGTACTGACCATCTGACAGTGCGACACTCCCTCAGTATTGACCCTCAGACAGTGCAGTACTCACTAAGTACTGACCCTCTTAGAGTGTAGCACTCCTTCAGTACTGACGCTCCGACAATGCAGGATTCCAACAGTACAGACCTACTGACAGTGCAGCACTCCCTCAGCGTTGAACCTCTGACAATGCTGCACTCCCTCCACACTGACCCCCTGACAATGCTGCACTCCCTCCACACTGATCCTCTGACACTGCTGCATTCCCTCCACACTAACACTCTGAAAATGCTGCCCTCCCCGAACACTGACCCTCTGACAATGCTGCACTTACCCCTCACTGATCTTCTGACAATGCTGCACTCCGTCCACACTGTTTCTCTGACAATGCTGCACTCCCTCCACACTGACACTCTGATAATGCTGCACTCCCTCGACACTGATCCTCTGACAATGCTGCACTCCCCCCACACTGAACCTCTGATAATGGTGCACTCCTCCACACTGACCCCCTGACAATGCTGCACTCCCTCCACACTGATCATGTGACAATGGTGCACTGCTCCACACTAACCCTCTGACAATGCTGCACTCCCTCCACACTGCCCCCCTGACAATGCTGCGCTCCCTGCACACTGATCCTCTGAAAATGCTGCACCCCCACCACACTGACCGTCTGACAATGCTGCACTCCCTCCACAGTGACCCTCTGACAATGCAGCACTCCCTCCACACTGACCCTCTGACAATGCTGCTCTCCATCCACATTGAAACTCTGACAATGCAGCGCTCCCTCCACACAGACCACCTGACAATGCTGCACTCCCTCCACACTGACCCTCTGACAATGCTGCTCTCCCTCCACACTGACACTCTGACAATGCTGCACTCCCTCCACACTGACCCCCTGACAATGCTGCACTCCCCCCACACTGACCCTCTAACAATGCTGAACTTCCTCCACACAGATCCTCTGACAATGCTGCACTCCCTCCACACTGATCCTCTGAAAATGCTGCACTCCCTCCACACTGACACTCTAACAATGCTGCATCCCTCCACACTGATCATCTGACAATGCTGCACTCCTCCCATACTGACCCTCTGATGATGCTGTATTCCCTCCACACTGATCATCTGACAATGCTGCACTCCCTCCACACGGACCCTCTGTCAATGCTGCACTCCCTCCACACTGATCCTCTGACACTGCTGCATTCCCTCCACACTGATCCTCTGACAATGCTGCACCCCGTCCACACTGACCCTATGACAATGCTGCACTCCCTCCACATTGAACCTCTGAGACTGCTGCATTCCCTCCACACTGACCCTCTGACAATGCTGCACTCCTTGCACACTGACCCTCTGATAATGCTGCACTCCCTCCACACTGGTCCTCTGACAATGATGCACTCCCTCCACACTGACCCTCTGACAATGCTGCACTCCCTCCACACTGATCCTCTGACACTGCTGCATTCCCTCCACACTGACTCTCTGACAATGCTGCACTCCCTCCACACTGACCCTCTGAAAATGCTGCACTCCCTCAACACTGGTTCTCTGACAATGATATACTCCCTCCACACTGACCCTCTGACAATGCTGCACTCCCTCCACACTGATCCTCTGCTGCATTCCCTCCACACTGATCCTCTGACAATGCTGCTCTTCCTCCACACAGATCCTCTGATAATGCTGCACTCCCTCGACACTGATACTCTGACAATGCTGCACTCCCTCCACACTGACCCTCTGACAATGCTGCACTCCCTCCACACTGATCCTCTGACACTGCTGCATTCCCTCCACACTGATCCTCTGACAATGCTGCTCTTCCTCCAATAGATCCCCTGATAATGCTGCACTTCCTTGACACTGATCCTCTGACAATGCTGCACTCCCTCCACACTGACCTTCTGACAATGCTGCACTCCCTCCACACTGACCCTCTGACAATGCTGCACTCCCGCCACACTGAAACTCTGACAATGCTGCGCTCCCTCCACACTGACCCTCTGACAATGCTGCTCTCCCTCCACACTGACACTCTGACAATGCTGCACTCCCTGCACACTGACCCCCTGACAATGCTGCACTACCCCCACACTGACCCTCTAACAATGCTGAACTTCCTCCACACTGATCCTCTGACAATGCTGCACTCCCTCCACACTGACCCTCTGATAATGCTGCACTCCCTCAACACTGGTCCTCTGACAATGATGCACTCCCTCCACACTGACCCTCTGACAATGCTGCACTCCCTCCACACTGATTCTCTGACACTGCTGCATTCCCTCCACACTAAACCTCTGACAATGATGCACTCCCTCCACACTGACCCTCTGAAAATGCTGCACTCCCTCAACACTGGTTCTCTGACAATGATGCACTCCCTCCACACTGACCCTCTGACAATGCTGCACTCCCTCCACACTGATCCTCTGCTGCATTCCCTCCACACTGATCCTCTGACAATGCTGCTCTTCCTTCACACAGATCCTCTGATAATGCTGCACTCCCTCGACACTGATCCTCTGACAATGCTGCACTCCCTCCACACTGACCCTCTGACAATGCTGCACTCCCTCCACACTGATCCTCTGACACTGCTGCATTCCCTCCACTCTGGTCCTCTGACAATGCTGCTCTTCCTCCAATAGATCCCCTGATAATGCTGCACTTCCTCGACACTGATCCTCTGACAATGCTGCACTCCCTCCACACTGACCTTCTGACAATGCTGCACTCCCTCCACACTGACCCTCTGACAATGCTGCACTCCCGCCACACTGAAACTCTGACAATGCTGCGCTCACTCCACACTGACCACCTGACAATGCTGCACTCCCTCCACACTGACCCTCTTACAATGCTGCACTCCCTCCACACTGACACTCGGACAATGCTGCACACCCTCCACACTGACCCCCTGACAATGCTGCACTCCCCCCACACTGACCCTCTAACAATGCTGAACTTCCTCCACACTGACCCTCTGATAATGCTGCACTCCCTCAACGCTGACCCTCTGACAATGCTGCACTCCCCCCACACTGAACCTCTAACAATGCTGAACTTCCTCCACACAGATCCTCTGATAAAGCTGCACTGCCTCGACACTGATCCTCTGACAATGCTGCACTCCCTCCACACTGACCCTCTGATAATGCTGCACTCCCTCAACACTGGTCCTCTGACAATGATGCACTCACTCCACACTGACCCTCTGACAATGCTGCACCCCCTCCACACTGATCCTCTGACACTGCTGCATTCCCTCCACACTGACCCTCTGACAATGATGCACTCCCTCCACACTGACCCTCTGAAAATGCTGCACCCCCTCAACACTGGTTCTCTGACAATGATGCACTCCCTCCACACTGACCCACTGACAATGCTGCACTCCCTCCACACTGACCCTCTGAAAATGCTGCACCCCCTCAACACTGGTTCTCTGACAATGATGCACTCCCTCCACACTGACCCTCTGACAATGATGCACTCCCTCCACACTGACCCTCTGAAAATGCTGCACCCCCTCAACACTGGTTCTCTGACAATGATGCACTCCCTCGACACTGATCCTCTGACAATGCTGCACTCCCTCCACACTGACCCTCTGACAATGCTGCACTCCCTCCACACTGATCCGCTGACACTGCTGCATTCCCTCCACACTGATCCTCTGACAATGCTGCTCTTCCTCCACACAGATCCTCTGATAATGCTGCACTCCCTCGACACTGACCTTCTGACAATGCTGCACTCCCTCCACACTGACCCTCTGACAATGCTGCACTCCCGCCATACTGAAACTCTGACAATGCTGCGCTCCCTCCACACTGACCACCTGACAATGCTGCACTCCCTCCACACTGACCCTCTGACAATGCTGCTCTCCCTCCACACTGACACTCGGACAATGCTGCACGCCCTCCACACTGACCCCCTGACAATGCTGCACTCCCCCCACACTGACCCTCTAACAATGCTGAACTTCCTCCACACTGACCCTCTGATAATGCTGCACTCCCTCAACACTGACCCCCTGACAATGCTGCACTCCCCCCACACTGACCCTCTAACAATGCTGAACTTCCTCCACACAGATCCTCCGATAAAGCTGCACTCCCTCGACACTGATCCTCTGACAATGCTGCACTCCCTCCACACTGACCCTCTGACAATGCTGCATACCCTCCACACTGACCTTCTGACAATGCTGCACTCCCTCCACACTGAAACTCTGACAATGCTGCGCTCCCTCCACACTGACCACCTGACAATGCTGCACTCCCTCCACACTGACCCTTTGACAATGCCGCTCTCCCTCCACACTGACACTCTGGCAATGCTGCACTCCCTCCACACTGACCCCCTGACAATGCCGCACACCCCCCACACTGACCCTCTAACAATGCTGAACTTCCACCACACTGACCCTCTGATAATGCTGCACTCCCTCAACACTGGTCCTCTGACAATGATGTACTCCCTCCACACTGACCGTCTGACAATGCTGTACTCCTCCCACCCTGACCCTCTGATGATGCTGTATTCCCTCCACACTGATCCTCTCACAATGCTGCACTCCCTCAACACTGGTCCTCTGACAATGATGTACTCCCTCCACACTGACCCTCTGACAATGCTGCACTCCCTCGACACTGATCCTCTGACAATGCTGCACTCCCTCCACACTGACCCTCTGACAATGCTGCACTCCCTCCACACTGATCCGCTGACACTGCTGCATTCCCTCCACACTGATCCTCTGACAATGCTGCTCTTCCTCCACACAGATCCTCTGATAATGCTGCACTCCCTCGACACTGACCTTCTGACAATGCTGCACTCCCTCCACACTGACCCTCTGACAATGCTGCACTCCCGCCATACTGAAACTCTGACAATGCTGCGCTCCCTCCACACTGACCACCTGACAATGCTGCACTCCCTCCACACTGACCCTCTGACAATGCTGCTCTCCCTCCACACTGACACTCGGACAATGCTGCACGCCCTCCACACTGACCCCCTGACAATGCTGCACTCCCCCCACACTGACCCTCTAACAATGCTGAACTTCCTCCACACTGACCCTCTGATAATGCTGCACTCCCTCAACACTGACCCCCTGACAATGCTGCACTCCCCCCACACTGACCCTCTAACAATGCTGAACTTCCTCCACACAGATCCTCCGATAAAGCTGCACTCCCTCGACACTGACCCTTTGACAATGCCGCTCTCCCTCCACACTGACACTCTGGCAATGCTGCACTCCCTCCACACTGACCCCCTGACAATGCCGCACACCCCCCACACTGACCCTCTAACAATGCTGAACTTCCACCACACTGACCCTCTGATAATGCTGCACTCCCTCAACACTGGTCCTCTGACAATGATGTACTCCCTCCACACTGACCGTCTGACAATGCTGCACTCCCTCCACACTGACCCTCTGACAATGATGCACTCCCTTCACACTGACCCTCTGAAAATGCTGCACTCCCTCAACACTGGTCCTCTGACAATGATGTACTCCCTCCACACTGACCCTCTGACAATGCTGCACTCCCTCGACACTGATCCTCTGACAATGCTGCACTCCCTCCACACTGATCCTCTGGCAATGTTGCACTCCCTCCACACTGACCCTCTGACAATGCTGCACTCCCTCCACACTGACCCTCTGACAATGCTGCACTCCCTCCACACTGAAACTCTGACAATGCTGCGCTACCTCCACACTGACCACCTGACAATGCTGCACTCCCTCCACACTGACCCTCTGACAATGCTGCTCTCCCTCCACACTGACCCCCTGACAATGCTGCACTCCCTCCACACTGACCCCCTGACAATGCTGCACTCCCCCGACACTGACCCTCTAACAATGCTGAACATCCTCCACACTGATCCTCTGACAATGCTGCACTCCCTCCACACTGATCCTCGGATAATGCTGCACTCCATCCACACTGACCCTCTAACAATGCTGCCTCCCTCCACACTGTTTCTCTGACAATGCTGTACTCCTCCCACCCTGACCCTCTGATGATGCTGTATTCCCTCCACACTGATCCTCTCACAATGCTGCACTCCCTCCACAATGATCCTCGGATAATGCTGCACTCCCCCAACACTGGTCCTCTGACAATGATGCACTCCCTCCACTCTGACCGTCTGACAATGATGCACTCCCTCCACACTGACCCTCTGACAATGATGCACTTCCTCCACACTGATCCTCTGACACTGCTGCATTCCCTCCACACTGACCCTCTGACAATGATGCACTCCCTCCACACTGACCCTCTGAAAATGCTGCACTCCCTCAACGCTGGTCCTCTGACAATGATGCACTCCCGCCACACTGACCCTCTGACAATGCTGCACTCCCTCCACACTGATCCTCTGACAATGCTGCTCTCCCTCCACACTGATCCTCTGATAATGCTGCACTCCCTCGACACTGATCCTCTGACAATGCTGCACTACCTCCACACTGACCCTCTGACAATGCTGCACTTCCTCCACACTGATCCTCTGACACTGCTGCATTCCCTCCACACTGATCGTCTGGCGATGCTGCACTCCCTCCACATTGATCCTCTGACACTGCTGCATTCCCTCCACACTGACCCTCTGAAAATGCTGCACTTCCTCCACACTGATCATCTGACAATGCGGCACTCCCTCCACACTGATCCTCTGACAATGCTTCGCTCCCTCCACACTGACCACCTGAAAATGCTGCACTCCCTCCACACTGACCCTCTGACAATGCTGCTCTCCCTCCACACTGACACTCTGTCAATGCTGCACTCCATCCACACTGACCCCCTGACAATGCTGCACTCCCCCCACACTGACCCTCTAACAATGCTGAACATCCTCCACACTGATCCTCTGACAATGCTGCACTCACTCCACACTGATCCTCTGATAATGCTGCACTACATCCACACTGACCCTCTAACAATGCTGCCTCCCTCCACACTGTTTCTCTGACAATGCTGCACTCCTCCCACACTGACCCTCTGATGATGCTGTATTCCCTCCACACTGAT
Source organism: Hemiscyllium ocellatum (assembly GCF_020745735.1). Taxonomy (NCBI): domain Eukaryota; kingdom Metazoa; phylum Chordata; class Chondrichthyes; order Orectolobiformes; family Hemiscylliidae; genus Hemiscyllium; species Hemiscyllium ocellatum. The sequence continues at coordinate 118,870 of NW_026869121.1, read as the reverse complement.
CCTCTCGCAATGCTGCACTCCCTCCACAATGATCCTCTGATAATGCTCCACTCCCCCAACACTGGTCCGCTGACAATGATGCACTCCCTCCACTCTGACCGTCTGACAATGATGCACTCCCTCCACACTGACCCTCTGACAATGATGCACTCCCTCCACACTGATCCTCTGACACTGCTGCATTCCCTCCACACTGACCCTCTGACAATGATGCACTCCCTCCACACTGACCCTCTGAAAATGCTGCACTCCCTCAACACTGGTCCTCTGACAATGATGCACTCCCTCCCCACTGACTCTCTGACAAATCTGCACTCCCTCCACACTGATCCTCTGACAATGCTGCTCTCCCTCCACACTGATCCTCTGATAATGCTGCACTCCCTCGACACTGATCCTCTGACAATGCTGCACTCCCTCCACACTGACCCACTGACAATGCTGCACTCCCTCCACACTGATCCTCTGACACTGCTGCATTCCCTCCACACTGACCCTCTGAAAATGCTGCACTTCCACTACACTGATCATCTGACAATGCTGCACTCCCTCCACACTGATCCTCTGACCATGCCGCACTCCCTGCACACTGACCCTCTGATATTGCTGCACTCCCTCCACACTGACCCTTTGACAATGCTGCATTCCCCTCACACTGACCCTCTGAAAATGCTGCACTCCCTCCACAATGTTCCTCTGACAATGCTGCACTCCCTCCACACTGACCCTCTGACAATTCTGAACTCCCTGCACGCAGACCCTCTGAAAATGATGCACTCCCTCCAAACTGATCACCTGACAATGCTGCACTCCCTCCAAACTGATCCTCTGACAATGCTGCACTCACTCAACACTGGTTCTCTGACAATGATGCACTCCCTCCACACTGACCCTCTGACAATGCTGCACTCCCTCCACACTGATCCTCTGACTCTGCTGCATTCCCTCCACACTGATCCTCTGACAATGCTGCTCTTCCTCCACACAGATCCTCTGATAATGCTGCACTCCCTCGACACTGATACTCTGACAATGCTGCACTCCCTCCACACTGACCCTCTGACAATGCTGCACTCCCTCCACACTGATCCTCTGACACTGCTGCATTCCCTCCACACTGATCCTCTGACAATGCTGCTCTTCCTCCAATAGATCCCCTGATAATGCTGCACTTCCTCGACACTGATCCTCTGACAATGCTGCACTCCCTCCACACTGACCTTCTGACAATGCTGCACTCCCTCCACACTGACCCTCTGACAATGCTGCACTCCCGCCACACTGAAACACTGACAATGCTGCGCTCCCTCCACACTGACCCTCTGACAATGCTGCTCTCCCTCCACACTGACACTCTGACAATGCTGCACTCCCTGCACACTGACCCCCTGACAATGCTGCACTACCCCCACACTGACCCTCTAACAATGCTGAACTTCCTCCACACTGATCCTCTGACAATGCTGCACTCCCTCCACAATGATCCTCTGAAAATGCTGCACTCCCTCCACACTGACACTCTAACAATGCTGCCTCCCTCCACACTGTTTCTCTGACAATGCGGCACTCCTCCCATACTGACCCTCTGATGATGCTGTATTCCCTCCACACTGATCATCTGACAATGCTGCACTCCCTCCACACTGATCCTCTGACACTGCTGCTTTCCCTCCACACTGATCCCCTGACAATGCTGCACTCCCCCCACACTGACCCTCTAACAATGCTGAACTTCCTCCACACTGATCCTCTGACAATGCTGCACTCCCTCCACACTGATCCTCTGAAAATGCTGCACTCCCTCCACACTGACACACTAACAATGCTGCCTCCCTCCACACTGATCATCTGACAATGCTGCACTCCTCCCATACTGACCCTCTGATGATGCTGTATTCCCTCCACACTGATCATCTGACAATGCTGCACTCCCTCCACACTGACCCTCTGACAATTCTGCACTCCCTCCACACTGATCCTCTGACACTGCTGCATTCCCTCCACACTGATCCTCTGACAATGCTGCACCCCGTCCACACTGACCCTCTGACAATGCTGCACTCCCTCCACATTGAACCTCTGAGACTGCTGCATTCCCTCCACACTGACCCTCTGACAATGCTGCACTCCCTGCACACTGACCCTCTGATAATGCTGCACTCCCTCAACACTGGTCCTCTGACAATGATGCACTCCCTCCACACTGACCCTCTGACAATGCTGCACTCCCTCCACACTGATCCTCTGACACTGCTGCATTCCCTCCACACTGACCCTCTGACAATGATGCACTCCCTCCACACTGACCCTCTGAAAATGCTGCACTCCCTCAACACTGGTTCTCTGACAATGATGCACTCCCTCCACACTCACCCTCTGACAATACTGCACTCCCTCCACAATGATCCTCTGACTCTGCTGCATTCCCTCCACACTGATCCTCTGACAATGCTGCACTCCCTCCACACTGATCCTCTGACACTGCTGCATTCCCTCCACACTGATCCTCTGACAATGCTGCTCTTCCTCCAATAGATCCCCTGATAATGCTGCACTTCCTCGACACTGATCCTCTGACAATGCTGCACTCCCTCCACACTGACCTTCTGACAATGCTGCACTCCCTCCACACTGACCCTCTGACAATGCTGCACTCCCGCCACACTGAAACCCTGACAATGCTGCGCTCCCTCCACACTGACCCTCTGACAATGCTGCTCTCCCTCCACACTGACACTCTGACAATGCTGCACTCCCTGCACACTGACCCCCTGACAATGCTGCACTACCCCCACACTGACCCTCTAACAATGCTGAACTTCCTCCACACTGATCCTCTGACAATGCTGCACTCCCTCCACAATGATCCTCTGAAAATGCTGCACTCCCTCCACACTGACACTCTAACAATGCTGCCTCCCTCCACACTGTTTCTCTGACAATGCTGCACTCCTCCCATACTGACCGTCTGATGATGCTGTATTCCCTCCACCCTGATCATCTGACAATGCTGCACTCCCTCCACACTGATCCTCTGACACTGCTGCATTCCCTCCACACTGATCCTCTGACAATGCTGCACCCCGTCCACACTGACCCTCTGACAATGCTGCACTCCCTCCACATTGAACCTCTGAGACTGCTGCATTCCCTCCACACTGACCCTCTGACAATGCTGCACTCCCTGCACACTGACCCTCTGATAATGCTGCACTCCCTCAACACTGGTCCTCTGACAATGATGCACTCCCTCCACACTGACCCTCTGCCAATGCTGCACTCCCTCCACACTGATCCTCTGACACTGCTGCATTCCCTCCACACTGACCCTCTGACAATGATGCACTCCCTCCACACTGACCCTCTGAAAATGCTGCACTCCCTCAACACTGGTTCTCTGACAATGATGCACTCCCTCCACACTGACCCTCTGACAATGATGCACTCCCTCCACACTGATCCTCTGCTGCATTCCCTCCACACTGATCCTCTGACAATGCTGCTCTTCTTCCACACAGATCCTCTGATAATGCTGCACTCCTTCGACACTGACCCTCTGACAATGCTGCACTCCCTCCACACTGACCCTCTGACAATGCTGCACTCCCTCCACACTGATCCTCTGACACTGCTGCATTCCCTCCACACTGGTCCTCTGACAATGCTGCTCTTCCTCCAATAGATCCCCTGATAATGCTGCACTTCCTCGACACTGATCCTCTGACAATGCTGCACTCCCTCCACACTGACCTTCTGACAATGCTGCACTCCCTCCACACTGACCCTCTGACAATGCTGCACTCCCGCCACACTGAAACTCTGACAATGCTGCGCTCCCTCCACACTGACCACCTGACAATGCTGCACTCCCACCACACTGACCCTCTTACAATGCTGCACTCCCTCCACACTGACACTCGGACAATGCTGCACGCCCTCCACACTGACCCCCTGACAATGCTGCACTCCCCCCACACTGACCCTCTAACAATGCTGAACTTCCTCCACACTGACCCTCTGATAATGCTGCACTCCCTCAACGCTGACCCCCTGACAATGCTGCACTCCCCCACACTGAACCTCTAACAATGCTGAACTTCCTCCACACAGATCCTCTGATAAAGCTGCACTCCCTCGACACTGATCCTCTGACAATGCTGCACTCCCTCCACACTGACCCTCTGATAATGCTGCACTCCCTCAACACTGGTCCTCTGACAATGATGCACTCCCTCCACACTGACCCTCTGACAATGCTTCACTCCCTCCACACTGATCCTCTGACACTGCTGCATTCCCTCCACACTGACCCTCTGACAATGATGCACTCCCTCCACACTGACCCTCTGAAAATGCTGCACCCCCTCAACACTGGTTCTCTGACAATGCTGCTCTCCCTCCACACTGACCACCTGACAATGCTGCACTCCCTCCACACTGACCCTCTTACAATGCTGCACTCCCTCCACACTGACACTCGGACAATGCTGCACACCCTCCACACTGACCCCCTGACAATGCTGCACTCCCCCCACACTGACCCTCTAACAATGCTGAACTTCCTCCACACTGACCCTCTGATAATGCTGCACTCCCTCAACGCTGACCCCCTGACAATGCTGCACTCCCCCCACACTGAACCTCTAACAATGCTGAACTTCCTCCACACAGATCCTCCGATAAAGCTGCACTCCCTCGACACTGATCCTCTGACAATGCTGCACTCCCTCCACACTGACCCTCTGATAATGCTGCACTCCCTCAACACTGGTCCTCTGACAATGATGCACTCACTCCACACTGACCCTCTGACAATGCTGCACCCCCTCCACACTGATCCTCTGACACTGCTGCATTCCCTCCACACTGACCCTCTGACAATGATGCACTCCCTCCACACTGACCCTCTGAAAATGCTGCACCCCCTCAACACTGGTTCTCTGACAATGATGCACTCCCTCCACACTGACCCACTGACAATGCTGCACTCCCTCCACACTGACCCTCTGAAAATGCTGCACCCCCTCAACACTGGTTCTCTGACAATGATGCACTCCCTCCACACTGACCCTCTGACAATGATGCACTCCCTCCACACTGACCCTCTGAAAATGCTGCACCCCCTCAACACTGGTTCTCTGACAATGATGCACTCCCTCGACACTGATCCTCTGACAATGCTGCACTCCCTCCACACTGACCCTCTGACAATGCTGCACTCCCTCCACACTGATCCGCTAACACTGCTGCATTCCCTCCACACTGATCCTCTGACAATGCTGCTCTTCCTCCACACAGATCCTCTGATAATGCTGCACTCCCTCGACACTGACCTTCTGACAATGCTGCACTCCCTCCACACTGACCCTCTGACAATGCTGCACTCCCGCCATACTGAAACTCTGACAATGCTGCGCTCCCTCCACACTGACCACCTGACAATGCTGCACTCCCTCCACACTGACCCTCTGACAATGCTGCTCTCCCTCCACACTGACCCTCGGACAATGCTGCACGCCCTCCACACTGACCCCCTGACAATGCTGCACTCCCCCACACTGACCCTCTAACAATGCTGAACTTCCTCCACACTGACCCTCTGATAATGCTGCACTCCCTCAACACTGACCCCCTGACAATGCTGCACTCCCCCCACACTGACCCTCTAACAATGCTGAACTTCCTCCACACAGATCCTCCGATAAAGCTGCACTCCCTCGACACTGATCCTCTGACAATGCTGCACTCCCTCCACACTGACCCTCTGACAATGCTGCACACCCTCCACACTGACCCTCTGACAATGCTGCACTCCCTCCACACTGAAACTCTGACAATGCTGCGCTCCCTCCACACTGACCACCTGACAATGCTGCACTCCCTCGACACTGACCCTTTGACAATGCCGCTCTCCCTCCACACTGACACTCTGGCAATGCTGCACTCCCTCCACACTGACCCCCTGACAATGCCGCACACCCCCCACACTGACCCTCTAACAATGCTGAACTTCCACCACACTGACCCTCTGATAATGCTGCACTCCCTCAACACTGGTCCTCTGACAATGATGTACTCCCTCCACACTGACCGTCTGACAATGCTGCACTCCCTCCACACTGACCCTCTGACAATGATGCACTCCCTTCACACTGACCCTCTGAAAATGCTGCACTCCCTCAACACTGGTCCTCTGACAATGATGTACTCCCTCCACACTGACCCTCTGACAATGCTGCACTCCCTCGACACTGATCCTCTGACAATGCTGCACTCCCTCCACACTGATCCTCTGGCAATGTTGCACTCCCTCCACACTGACCCTCTGACAATGCTGCACTCCCTCCACACTGACCCTCTGACAATGCAGCACTCCCTCCACACTGAAACTCTGACAATGCTGCGCTACCTCCACACTGACCACCTGACAATGCTGCACTCCCTCCACACTGACCCTCTGACAATGCTGCTCTCCCTCCACACTGACCCCCTGACAATGCTGCACTCCCTCCACACTGACCCCCTGACAATGCTGCACTCCCCCGACACTGACCCTCTAACAATGCTGAACATCCTCCACACTGATCCTCTGACAATGCTGCACTCCCTCCACACTGATCCTCGGATAATGCTGCACTCCATCCACACTGACCCTCTAACAATGCTGCCTCCCTCCACAATGTTTCTCTGACAATGCTGTACTCCTCCCACCCTGACCCTCTGATGATGCTGTATTCCCTCCACACTGATCCTCTCACAATGCTGCACTCCCTCCACAATGATCCTCGGATAATGCTGCACTCCCCCAACACTGGTCCTCTGACAATGATGCACTCCCTCCACTCTGACCGTCTGAGAATGATGCACTCCCTCCACACTGACCCTCTGACAATGATGCACTTCCTCCACACTGATCCTCTGACACTGCTGCATTCCCTCCACACTGACCCTCTGACAATGATGCACTCCCTCCACACTGACCCTCTGAAAATGCTGCACTCCCTCAACGCTGGTCCTCTGACAATGATGCACTCCCGCCACACTGACCCTCTGACAATGCTGCACTCCCTCCACACTGATCCTCTGACAATGCTGCTCTCCCTCCACACTGATCCTCTGATAATGCTGCACTCCCTCGACACTGATCCTCTGACAATGCTGCACTACCTCCACACTGACCCTCTGACAATGCTGCACTTCCTCCACACAGATCCTCTGACACTGCTGCATTCCCTCCACACTGATCGTCTGGCGATGCTGCACTCCCTCCACATTGATCCTCTGACACTGCTGCATTCCCTCCACACTGACCCTCTGAAAATGCTGCACTTCCTCCACACTGATCATCTGACAATGCGGCACTCCCTCCACACTGATCCTCTGACAATGCTTCGCTCCCTCCACACTGACCACCTGAAAATGCTGCACTCCCTCCACACTGACCCTCTGACAATGCTGCTCTCCCTCCACACTGACACTCTGACAATGCTGCACTCCCTCCACACTGACCCCCTGACAATGCTGCACTACCCCCACACTGACCCTCTAACAATGCTGAACTTCCTCCACACTGATCCTCTGACAATGCTGCACTCCCTCCACAATGATCCTCTGAAAATGCTGCACTCCCTCCACACTGACACTCTAACAATGCTGCCTCCCTCCACACTGTTTCTCTGACAATGCGGCACTCCTCCCATACTGACCCTCTGATGATGCTGTATTCCCTCCACACTGATCATCTGACAATGCTGCACTCCCTCCACACTGATCCTCTGACACTGCTGCTTTCCCTCCACACTGATCCCCTGACAATGCTGCACTCCCCCCACACTGACCCTCTAACAATGCTGAACTTCCTCCACACTGATCCTCTGACAATGCTGCACTCCCTCCACACTGATCCTCTGAAAATGCTGCACTCCCTCCACACTGACACACTAACAATGCTGCCTCCCTCCACACTGATCATCTGACAATGCTGCACTCCTCCCATACTGACCCTCTGATGATGCTGTATTCCCTCCACACTGATCATCTGACAATGCTGCACTCCCTCCACACTGACCCTCTGACAATGCTGCACTCCCTCCACACTGATCCTCTGACACTGCTGCATTCCCTCCACACTGACCCTCTGACAATGCTGCACTCCCTCCACATTGAACCTCTGAGACTGCTGCATTCCCTCCACACTGACCCTCTGACAATGCTGCACTCCCTGCACACTGACCCTCTGATAATGCTGCACTCCCTCAACACTGGTCCTCTGACAATGATGCACTCCCTCCACACTGACCCTCTGACAATGCTGCACTCCCTCCACACTGATCCTCTGACACTGCTGCATTCCCTCCACACTGACCCTCTGACAATGATGCACTCCCTCCACACTGACCCTCTGAAAATGCTGCACTCCCTCAACACTGGTTCTCTGACAATGATGCACTCCCTCCACACTCACCCTCTGACAATACTGCACTCCCTCCACAATGATCCTCTGACTCTGCTGCATTCCCTCCACACTGATACTCTGACAATGCTGCTCTTCCTCCACACAGATCCTCTGACAATGCTGCACTCCCTCCACACTGATCCTCTGACACTGCTGCATTCCCTCCACACTGATCCTCTGACAATGCTGCTCTTCCTCCAATAGATCCCCTGATAATGCTGCACTTCCTCGACACTGATCCTCTGACAATGCTGCACTCCCTCCACACTGACCTTCTGACAATGCTGCACTCCCTCCACACTGACCCTCTGACAATGCTGCACTCCCGCCACACTGAAACCCTGACAATGCTGCGCTCCCTCCACACTGACCCTCTGACAATGCTGCTCTCCCTCCACACTGACACTCTGACAATGCTGCACTCCCTGCACACTGACCCCCTGACAATGCTGCACTACCCCCACACTGACACTCTAACAATGCTGAACTTCCTCCACACTGATCCTCTGACAATGCTGCACTCCCTCCACAATGATCCTCTGAAAATGCTGCACTCCCTCCACACTGACACTCTAACAATGCTGCCTCCCTCCACACTGTTTCTCTGACAATGCTGCACTCCTCCCATACTGACCCTCTGATGATGCTGTATTCCCTCCACCCTGATCATCTGACAATGCTGCACTCCCTCCACACTGATCCTCTGACACTGCTGCATTCCCTCCACACTGATCCTCTGACAATGCTGCACCCCGTCCACACTGACCCTCTGACAATGCTGCACTCCCTCCACATTGAACCTCTGAGACGGCTGCATTCCCACCACACTGACCCTCTAACAATGCTGCACTCCCTGCACACTGACCCTCTGATAATGCTGCACTCCCTCAACACTGGTCCTCTGACAATGATGCACTCCCTCCACACTGACCCTCTGACAATGCTGCACTCCCTCCACACTGATCCTCTGACACTGCTGCATTCCCTCCACACTGACCCTCTGACAATGATGCACTCCCTCCACACTGACCCTCTGAAAATGCTGCACTCCCTCAACACTGGTTCTCTGACAATGATGCACTCCCTCCACACTGACCCTCTGACAATGCTGCACTCCCTCCACACTGATCCTCTGCTGCATTCCCTCCACACTGATCCTCTGACAATGCTGCTCTTCTTCCACACAGATCCTCTGATAATGCTGCACTCCTTCGACACTGATCCTCTGACAATGCTGCACTCCCTCCACACTGACCCTCTGACAATGCTGCATTCCCTCCACACTGATCCTCTGACACTGCTGCATTCCCTCCACACTGGTCCTCTGACAATGCTGCTCTTCCTCCAATAGATCCCCTGATAATGCTGCACTTCCTCGACACTGATCCTCTGACAATGCTGCACTCCCTCCACACTGACCTTCTGACAATGCTGCACTCCCTCCACACTGACCCTCTGACAATGCTGCACTCCCGCCACACTGAAACTCTGACAATGCTGCGCTCCCTCCACACTGACCACCTGACAATGCTGCACTCCCACCACACTGACCCTCTTACAATGCTGCACTCCCTCCACACTGACACTCGGACAATGCTGCACGCCCTCCACACTGACCCCCTGACAATGCTGCACTCCCCCCACACTGACCCTCTAACAATGCTGAACTTCCTCCACACTGACCCTCTGATAATGATGCACTCCCTCAACGCTGACCCCCTGACAATGCTGCACTCCCCCACACTGAACCTCTAACAATGCTGAACTTCCTCCACACAGATCCTCTGATAAAGCTGCACTCCCTCGACACTGATCCTCTGACAATGCTGCACTCCCTCCACACTGACCCTCTGATAATGCTGCACTCCCTCAACACTGGTCCTCTGACAATGATGCACTCCCTCCACACTGACCCTCTGACAATGCTGCACTCCCTCCACACTGATCCTCTGACACTGCTGCATTCCCTCCACACTGACCCTCTGATAATGCTGCACTCCCTCAACACTGGTCCTCTGACAATGATGCACTCCCTCCACACTGACCCTCTGACAATGCTGCACTCCCTCCACACTGATCCTCTGACACTGCTGCATTCCCTCCACACTGACCCTCTGACAATGATGCACTCCCTCCACACTGACCCTCTGAAAATGCTGCACCCCCTCAACACTGGTTCTCTGACAATGATGCACTCCCTCCACACTGACCCACTGACAATGCTGCACTCCCTCCACACTGATCCTCTGACACTGCTGCATTCCCTCCAAACTGATCCTCTAACAATGCTGCTCTTCCTCCACACAGATCCTCTGATAATGCTGCACTCCCTCCACACTGACCCTCTGACAATGCTGCACTCCCTCCACACTGATCCGCTGACACTGCTGCATTCCCTCCACACTGATCCTCTGACAATGCTGCTCTTCCTCCACACAGATCCTCTGATAATGCTGCACTCCCTCGACACTGACCTTCTGACAATGCTGCACTCCCTCCACACTGACCCTCTGACAATGCTGCACTCCCGCCACACTGAAACTCTGACAATGCTGCGCTCCCTCCACACTGACTACCTGACAATGCTGCACTCCCTCCACACTGACCCTCTGACAATGCTGCTCTCCCTCCACACTGACACTCGGACAATGCTGCACGCCCTCCACACTGACCCCCTGACAATGCTGCACTCCCCCCACACTGACCCTCTAACAATGCTGAACTTCCTCCACACTGACGCTCTGATAATGCTGCACTCCCTCAACACTGACCCCCTGACAATGCTGCACTCCCCCCACACTGACCCTCTAACAATGCTGAACTTCCTCCACACAGATCCTCCGATAAAGCTGCACTCCCTCGACACTGATCCTCTGACAATGCTGCACTCCCTCCACACTGACCCTCTGACAATGCTGCACACCCTCCACACTGACCACCTGACAATGCTGCACTCCCTCCACACTGACGCTCTGACAATGCTGCTCTCCCTCCACACTGACACTCTGGCAATGCTGCACTCCCTCAACACTGACCCCCTGACAATGCTGCACACCCCCCACACTGACCCTCTAACAATGCTGAACTTCCACCACACTGACCCTCTGATAATGCTGCACTCCCTCAACACTGGTCCTCTGACAATGATGTACTCCCTCCACACTGACCGTCTGACAATGCTGCACTCCCTCCACACTGACCCTCTGACAATGATGCACTCCCTTCACACTGACCCTCTGAAAATGCTGCACTCCCTCAACACTGGTCCTCTGACAATGATGTACTCCCTCCACACTGACCCTCTGACAATGCTGCACTCCCTCGACACTGATCCTCTGACAATGCTGCACTCCCTCCACACTGATCCTCTGGCAATGTTGCACTCCCTCCACACTGACCCTCTGACAATGCTGCACTCCCTCCACACTGACCCTCTGACAATGCTGCACTCCCTCCACACTGACCCTCTGACAATGCTGCTCTCCCTCCACACTGACCCCCTGACAATGCTGCATTCCCTCCACACTGATCGTCTGGCGATGCTGCACTCCCTCCACATTGATCCTCTGACACTGCTGCATTCCCTCCACACTGACCCTCTGAAAATGCTGCACTTCCTCCACACTGATCATCTGACAATGCGGCACTCCGTCCACACTGATCCTCTGACAATGCTGCGCTCCCTCCACACTGACCACCTGACAATGCTGCACTCCCTCCACACTGACCCTCTGACAATGCTGCTCTCCCTCCACACTGACACTCTGTCAATGCTGCACTCCATCCACACTGACCCTCTAACAATGCTGAACATCCTCCACACTGATCCTCTGACAATGCTGCACTCACTCCACACTGATCCTCTGATAATGCTGCACTACATCCACACTGACCCTCTAACAATGCTGCCTCCCTCCACACTGTTTCTCTGACAATGCTGCACTCCTCCCACACTGACCCTCTGATGATGCTGTATTCCCTCCACACTGATCCTCTCACAATGCTGCACTCCCTCCACAATGATCCTCTGATAATGCTCCACTCCCCCAACACTGGCCCTCTGACAATGATGCACTCCCTCCACTCTGACCGTCTGACAATGATGCACTCCCTCCACACTGACACTCTGACAATGATGCACTCCCTCCACACTGATCCTCTGACACTGCTGCATTCCCTCCACACTGACCCTCTGACAATGATGCACTCCCTCCACACTGACCCTCTGAAAATGCTGCACTCCCTCAACACTGGTCCTCTGACAATGATGCACTCCTTCCCCACTGACCCTCTGACAAATCTGCACTCCCTCCACACTGATCCTCTGACAATGCTGCTAACCCTCCACACTGATCCTCTGATAATGCTGCACTCCCTCGACACTGATCCTCTGACAATGCTGCACTCCCTCCACACTGACCCTCTGACAATGCTGCACTCCCTCCACACTGATCCTCTGACACTGCTGCATTCCCTCCACACTGTTCGTCTGACAATTCTGCACTCCCTCCACATTGATCCTCTGACACTGCTGCATTCCCTCCACACTGACCCTCTGAAAATGCTGCACTTCCACTACACTGATCATCTGACAATGCTGCACTCCCTCCACACTGATCCTCTGACCATGCCGCACTCCCTGCACACTGACCCTCTGATATTGCTGCACTCCCTCCACACTGACCCTTTGACAATGCTGCATTCCCCTCACACTGACCCTCTGAAAATGCTACACTCCCTCCACAATGTTCCTCTGACAATGCTGCACTCCCTCCACACTGACCCTCTGACAATTCTGAACTCCCTGCACGCAGACCCTCTGAAAATGATGCACTCCCTCCAAACTGATCACCTGACAATGCTGCACTCCCTCCAAACTGATCCTCTGACAATGCTGCACTCCCTTCACACTGATCCTCTGACAATGCTGCACTCTCTCCCCACACTGACCGTCTGATAATGCTGCACCCTCTCCACACTGACCCTCTGATAATGGTGCACTCCTCCACACTGCCCCCCTGACAATGCTGCGCTCCCTCCACACAGATCATCTGACAATGCTGCACTTCCTCCACATTGATCCTCTGAAAATGCTGCACCCCCACCACACTGACCGTCTGACAATGCTGCTCTCCCTACACACTGAAACTTTGACAATGCTGCGCTCCCTCCACACTGACCCCCTGACAATGCTGCACTCCCTCCACACTGGCCTTCTGACAATGCTGCTCTCCCCCCACACTGACCCTCTAACAATGCTGCCTCCCTCCACACTGTTTCTCTGACAATGCTGCACTCCTCCCGCACTGACCCTCTGATAATGCTGCACTCCCTCCACAGTGACCCTCTGACAATGCAGCACTCCCTCCACACTGACCCTCTGACAATGCTGCTCTCCCTCCACACTGAAACTCTGACAATGCTGCGCGCCCTCCACACTGACCACCTGACAATGCTGCACTCCCTCCACACTGACCCTCTGACAATGCTGCCCTCCCTCCACACTGACACTCTGACAATGCTGCACTCCCTCCACACTGACCCCCTGACAATGCTGCACTCCCCCCACACTGACCCTCTAACAATGCTGAACTTCCTCCACACTGATCCTTTGACAATGCTGCACTCCCTCGACGCTGATCCTCTGATAATGCTGCACTCCCTCCACACTAACCCTCTAACAATGCTGCCTCCCTCCACACTGTTTCTCTGACAATGCTGCACTCCTCCCACACTGACCCTCTGATGATGCTGTATTCCCTCCACACTGATCCTCTCACAATGCTGCACTCCCTCCACAATGATCCTCTGATAATGCTGCACTCCCTCAACACTGGTACTCTGATAATGATGCACTCCCTCCACTTTGACCGTCTGACAATGATGCACTCCCTCCACACTGACCCTCTGACAATGATGCACTCCCTCCACACTCATCCCCTGACAAAGCTGCTCTCCCTCCACACTGATCCTCTGATAATGCTGCACTCCCTCGACACTGATCCTCTGACAATGCTGCACTACCTCCACACTGACCCTCTGACGATGCTTCCATCCCTCCACACTGATCCTCTGACACTGCTGCATTCCCTCCACACTGATCCTCTGGCAATGCTGCACCCCGTCCACACTGACCCTCTGACAATGCAGCACACCCTCCACTCTGACCCTCTGACAATGCCGCACTCCCTTCACACTGACACGCTGAAAATGCTGCCCTGCCCCAAAACTGACCCTCTGACAATGCTGCAATCCCTCCACACTGATCCTTTGACAATACTGCACTCCCTCCACACTGACCCTCTGACAATGCTGCAATCCCCCCAACACTGTTTCTTGAACAATGCTGCACTCCCCCAACACTGAAGCTCTGAAAATGCTGCATTCCCCCCACACTGATGCTCTGACAATGCCGCACTCTCCCCACACTGACCGTCTGATAATGCTGCACCCCCTCCACACTGACCCTCTGACAATGCGCACTCCCTCCATACTGATCCCCTGACAATGCTGCACTCCCTCCACAATGATCCTCTGATAATGCTGCACTACCACGACACTGATCCTCTGACAATGCTGCACTCCCTCCACACTGATCCTCTGACAATGCTGCACTCCCCCGACTCTGACCCTCTGACAATGCTGCACTCCCTCCACACTGATCCTCTGACAATGCTGCACTCCGTCGACACTGATCCTCTGATAATGCTGCACTCCCTCCACACTGATCCTCTGATAATGCTGCACTCCCTCCACACTGATCCTCTGACAATGCTGCACACCCCCCACACTGACCCTCTGACAATGCTGCACTCCCCTCACACTGACCCTCTGAAAATGCTGCACTCCCTCCACACTGACACTCTGACAATGCTGCACTCCCTCCACACTGATCCTCTGATATTGATGCACTCCCTCACTACTGACTCTCTGACAGTGTGGACGTGACCATGTACTGACTCTCCGACAGTGTGGCCCAATCTCAGGACAATACCTCTGACAGTGCAGCACTCCCTCAGTACTGACCCTCTAACAGTGCAGCGCTCACTCAGAACTGACACTATGACAGGGCAGCATTCCATCAATACTGACCCTCTCACAGTGCTGCATTCCCTCAGTGCTGACCTTCTGACAGTGCAGCTCTCCCACAGTACTGACCCTCTGACAGTGTAGCTCTCCCACAGTACTGACCCTCTGACAGTGCAGCACTCCCGCAGTGTTGACCCTCTGACAATGCAGCACTCCCTCCACACTGACCCTCTGACAATGATGCGCTCCCTTAACACTGATCCTCTGATAGTGTGGAAGTGACCATGTACTGACTCTCCGACAGTGTGGCCCAATCTCAGGACAATACATCTGACAATGAAGCACTCCCTCAGAACTGACTCTATGACAGTGCAGCATTCCCTCAGTACTGACCCATTGAAAGTGCAGCACTCCCTCAGTACTGACCCTCTGGCAATGCTGCAATCCTCCCACACTGACCCTCTGAAAATGCTGCCCTCCCCCAACACTGAACCTCTGACAATTCTGCCCTCCCTCCACATTGACCCTCTGACAATGCTGCACTCCCTCCACACTGATCCTCTGACAATGTTGCACTCCCTGCACACTGACCCTCTGACAATGCTGCACTCCCTCCACACTGATCCTCTGATAATGCTGCACTCTCTCCACACTGACCCTCTGACAATGCTGCACTCCCTCCACACTGACCCTCTGACAATTCTGCACTCCCTCCACACTGATCCTCTGACAATGCTGCACTCCCTCCACACTGATCCTCTGACACTGCTGCATTCCCTCCACACTGAACCTCTGACAATGCTGCACTCCCTCCACACTGATCCACTGACAATGCTGCACTCCCCCCACACTGATCCTCTGACAATGCTGCACTCCCTCCACACTGATCATCTGATAGTGATGCACTCCCTCACTACTGACTCTCTGACAGTGTGGAAGTGACCATGTACTGACTCTCCGACAGTGTGGCCCAATCTCAGGACAATACCTCTTACAGTGCAGCACTCCCTCAGTACTGACTCTCTGACAGTGCAGCAGTTCCTCAGTACTGATCCATTGACAGTGCAGCACTCCCTCATTACTGACCCTCTGGCAATGAGGCACTACCTCAGTACTTACCCTCTGATGGTGCAGCTCTACCCCAGTACTGACCCTCTAACAGCTTAGCTCTCCCTCAGTATTTACCCTCCAACAATGCAGCTCTCCCTCAGTACAGACCCTCCGACAGTGCAGCTCTCCCCCAGTAATGACCCTCTACCAGCGCAGCTCTCCCTCAGTATTTACCCTCCAACAATGCAGCTCTCCCTCTGTACTGACCCTCCGACAGTGCAGCTCTTCTGCAGTGCAGACCCTCTGACAGTGCAGAACTCCATCAGTGCTGAACCTCTGAGTGTAGCAGTCTCTCTGGACTGACCCTCTTACAGTGCAGCATTCCCTCAGAACTGAACCTCTGATAGTGATGCAATCCCTCAGTACTGACTCTCTGAGATTGTGGAAGTGACCATGTACTGACTCTTCGACAGTGTGGCCCAATCTCAGGACAATACCTCTGACAGTGCAGCACTCCCTCAGTACTGACCCTCTGACAGTGCAACGTTCACTCAGAACTGACACTATGACAGTGCAGCACTCCCTCAGTACTGACCCATTGACAGTGCAGCACTCCCTCAGTACTGACCCTATGGAAATGAGGCACTACCTCAGTACTGACCCTCTGATGGTGCAGCTCTACCCCAGTACTGGCCCTCTAACAGCTCAGCTCTCCCTCAGTATTTTCCCTGCAACAATGCAGCTCTCCCTCTGTACTGACCCTCCGACAGTGCAGCTCTCCTGCAGTACAGACCCTCTGACAGTGCAGAATTCCATCAGTACTGAACCTCTGAGTGTAGCACTCTCTCTGGACTGACCTTCTTACAGTGCAGCATTCCCTCAATACTGACGCTCTCACAGTGCTGCACTCCCTCAGTACTGACCTTCTGACAGTGCAGCTCTCCCACAGTACTGATCCTCTGACAGTGCAGCACTCCCTCAGTACTGACCATCGGACAGTGCAGCACCCCCTCATGTCTGACCCTCTGACAGTGCAGCTCTCCCTCAGTACTGATAATCTGAAAATGCTGCACTCCCTCCACACTCACTCTCTGACAATGCTGCACTCCCTCAGTACTGACCCTCCAACAGTGCTGCACTCCCACAGAAATGGACCTCTGACAGTGCAGCACTCCCTCAGCACTGACCTTTCGACAGTGCAGCACTCCCTCAGTACTGACCCTCTGACAGTGCAGCACTCCCTCAGAACTGAGCCTCTGACAGTGCAGCTGTCCCTCAGTACTGACCCTCTGACAATGCAGCACTCCCTCCACAATGACCCGCTGACAATGCTGCACTCCCCCCGCACTGATCACCTGATAATGCTGCGTTCCCTCCACACTGACCCTCTGAAAGTGCTGCCCTCCCCCAACACTGAACCTCTCACAATGCTGCACTCCCTCCACACTGACCCTCTGACAATGCTGCACTCCCTCCACACTGATCCTCTGACAATGCTACACTCCCCCCGCAGTGATCCTTTGACACTGCTGCATTCCCTCCACACTGACCCTCTGACAATGCTGCACTCCCTCCAGACTGACCCTCTGAAAGTGCTGCCCTCCCCCAACACTGACCCTCTGACAATGCTGCACTCCCCCCACACTGATCTGATAATGCAGCACTCCCTCCACACTGACTCTCTGACAATGCTGTACTCCCTCCACACTGATCATCTGACAATGCTGCACCCCCTCCACACTGATCCTCTGACAATGCTACACTCCCTCCACACTGACCCTCTGATAATGCTGCACTCCCTCCACACTGACACTCTGACAATGCTGCACTCCCTCCACACTGACCCTCTGACAATTCTGCACTCACGCCACACGGACCCTCTGTCAAGTCTGCACGCCCTCCACACTGATCTACTGACAATGCTGTACTCCCGCCACACTGACCCACTGACAATGGTGCACTGCTCCATACTGACCCCCTGACAATGCTGCACTCCCTCCACACTGATCCTCTGACAATGCTACACTCCCTGCACACTGACCCTCTGACAATTCTGCACTCCCTCCACACTGACACTCTGAAATTGCTGCACTCCCTCCACACTGATCCTCTGATAGTGATGCACTCCCTCGGTACTCACTGTCTGACAGTGTCGAAGTGACCCTGTACTGGCTCTCCGACAGTGTGGCCCAATCTCAGGTCAATACCTCTGACAGTGCAGAACTCCCTCAGTACTGACCCTCTGACAGTGCAGCGCTCCCTCAGAACTGACACTATGACAGTGCAGCACTCCCTCCGTACTGACCTTCTGACAGCGCAGCTCTCCCTCAGTATTTACGATCCAACAATGCAGCTCTCCCTCAGTACTGACCCTCCGACAGTGCAGCTCTCCCCCAGTACTGACCACCTACCAGCACAGCTCTCCCTCAGTATTTACGATCCAACAATGCAGCACTCCCTCAGTACTGACCCTCCGACAGTGCAGCTCTCCCCCAGTACTGGCCACCTACCAGCACAGCTCTCCCTCAATATTTACCCTCCAACAATGCAGCTCTCCCTCAGTACTGACCCTCTGACAGTGCAGCTCTCCCGCAGTATATACCCTCTGACCGTGCAGCACTCCATCAGTACTGAACCTCTGAGTGTAGCACACTCTCTGGACTGAACCCCTTACATTGCAGCATTCCCTCAATACTGACCCTTTCACAGTGCAGCACTCCCTCAGTACTGACCTTGCGACAGTGCAGCACTCCCTCAGTGTTGACCCTCCGACAGTGCAGCACTCCCTCAGTGTTGACCCTCCGACAGTGCAACAATACCTCAGTACTGACCCTCTGACAGTGCACCTCTCCCTCAGTACTGATCCTCTGACAACGCTTCACTCCATCAGGACTGTCCCTCCGACAGTGCTGCACTCCCTCAGTACTGTCCTTCTGACAGTGCAGCACTCACTCTGTACTGACCCTCTGACAGTGCAGCACTCCCTCAGTACTTACCCTGTTACAGTGCAGCTCTCCCTCAGTACTGATCCTCTGACAATGCTGCACCTCCTCCTCAATGACCCACTAACAATGATGCACTACCTCCACACTGACCCTCTGATAATGCTGTACTCCCTCCACACAGACCTTCTGGCAATGCTGCAGTCCCTCCACACTGATCCTCTGACAATGCTGCACCCCCTCCACACTGATCCTCTGACAATGCTGCACTCCCTCAGTACTGACCCTCTGACAGTGCAGCACTCCCCCCACACTGATCCTCTGAAAATGCTGCACTACCTCCACACTGACACTCTGACAATGCTGCATTCCCTCCACACTGATCCTCTGACAATTCTGCACTCGCTCCACACTGACCCTCTGACAATGCTGCACTCCCTCCACAGTGAACATCCGAAAATGCAGGACTCCCTCCACACTGATCCTCTGACAATGCTGCACTCCCTCCACACTGATCCTCTGACAATGCTGCTCTCTCCACACTGATCCTCTGACAATGCAGCACTCCCTCCAAACTGATCCTCTGACAATGCTGCACTCCCCCGACACTGACCCTCTGACAATGCTGCTCTCCACACTGGACCTCTGACAATGCTGCACTCCCTCCATACTGATCCACTGATAATGCTGCACTCCCTCCACACTGACTCTCTGACAATGCTGCACTCCCTCCACACTGATCCACTGATAATGCTGCACTCCCTCCACACTGTCTCTCTGACAATGCGGCACTCCCTCCACACTGACACTCTGACAATGCTGCACTCCCTCCACACTGACCCTCTGACAATTGTGCACTCACGCCACACTGACCCTCTGACAATTGTGCACTCCCTCCACACTGACTCTCTGACAATGCTGCAATCCCTCCGCACTGATCCACTGACAATGCTGCACTCCAGCCACACTGACCCACTGACAATGGTGCACTCCTCCATACTGACCCCCCTGACAATGCTGCACTCCCTCCACAATGATCCTCTGACAATGCTACACTCCCTGCACACTGACCCTCTGACAATTCTGCACTCCCTCCACACTGACCCTCTGAAATTGCTGCACTCCCTCCACACTGATCCTCTGATAGTGATGCACTCCCTCGGTACTCACTGTCTGACAGTGTCGAAGTGACCCTGTACTGGCTCTCCGACAGTGTGGCCCAATCTTAGGTCAATACCTCTGACAGTGCAGAACTCCCTCAGTACTGACCCACTGACAGTGCAGCGCTCCCTCAGAACTGACACTATGACAGTGCAGCACTCCCTCCGTACAGACCCTCTGACAGCGCAGCTCTCCCTCAGTATTTACGATCCAACAATGCAGCTCTCCCTCAGTACTGACCCTCCGACAGTGCAGCTTTCCCCCAGTACTGACCACCTACCAGCACAGCTCTCCCTCAGTATTTACGATCCAACAAGGCAGCTCTCCCTCAGTACTGACCCTCTGACAGTGCAGCTCTCCCGCAGTATATACACTCTGACCGTGCAGCACTCCCTCAGTACTGAACCTCTGAGTGTAGCACACTCTCTGGACTGAACCTCTTACATTGCAGCATTCCCTCAATACTCACCCTTTCACAGTGCAGCACTCCCTCAGTACTGAACCTCTGACAGTGCAGCTCTCCCACAGTACTGACCCTCTGACAGTGCAGCACTCCCTCAGTACTGACCTTGCGACAGTGCAGCACTCCCTCTGTGTTGACCCTCCGACAGTGCAGCACTCCCTCAGTGTTGACCCTCCGACAGTGCAACACTCCCTCAGTACTGACCCTCTGACAGTGCACCTCTCCCTGTACTGATCCTCTGACAAAGCTTCACTCCATCAGTACTGACCGTCCGACAGTGCTGCACTCCCTCAGTACTGTCCTTCTGACAGTGCAACACTCACTCTGTACTGACCCTTTGACAGTGCAGCTCTCCCTCAGTACTGATCCTCTGACAATGCTGCACTCCCTCCTCAAGGAACCACTGACAATGCTGCACTAGGTCCACACTGACCCTCTGACAATACTGCATTCCCTCCACACTGATCCTCTGACAATGCTGCACTCGCTCCACACTGACCCTCCGACAATGCTGCACTCCCTCCAGAGTGAACATCCGAAAATGCAGCACTCCCTCCACACTGATCCTCTGACAATGCTGCACTCCCTCCACACTGACCCTCTGACAATGCTGCACTCCCTCCACACTGACCCTCTGACAATGCTGCACTCCCCCGACACTGACCCTCTGACAATGCTGCTCTCTCCACACTGGCCCTCTGACAATGCTGCACTCCCTCCACACTGATCCACTGATAATGCTGCACTCCCTCCACACTGACTCTCTGACAATGCTGCACTCCCTCCACACTGATCCACTAATAATGCTGCACTCCCTCCACACTGACCCTCTGACAATGCTGCACTCCCCCGACACTGACCCTCTGACAATGCTGCTCTCTCCACACTGACCCCGTGACAATGCTGCACTCCCTCCACACTGACCCTCTGACACTGCTGCACTCCCCCGACCCTGACCCTCTGACAATGCTGCACTACCTCCACACTGATCCTCTGACAATGCTGCACTCCCTGCACACTGATCCTCTGTCAATGCTGCACCCCCACACCACTTACCCTCTGACAATGCTGCACCACCACCACACTGACCCTCTGAAAGTGGAACACTCCTCCTCATTGACCCTCTGGAAATGCTGCGCTGCCTCCACACTGACCCCGTGACAATGCTGCACACCCTCCACACTGACCCTCTGAAAATGCTGCACTCCCTCCACATTGATCCTCTGGCAATGCTGCACTCCCTCCACACTGATCCTCTGACACTGCTGCATTCCCTCCACACAGGCCCTCCGACAATGCTGCACTACCCCCACACTGATCCTCTGACAATGTTGCACTCCCTCCACACTGATCATCTGATAGTGATGCACTCCCTCACTACTGACTCTCTGACAGTGTGGAAGTGACCATGTACTGACTCTCCGACAGTGTGGCCCAATCTCAGGACAATACCTCTTACAGTGCAGCACTCCCTCAGTACTGACCCTCTGGCAATGAGGCACTACCTCAGTACTGACCCTCTGATGGTGCAGCTCTACCCCAGTACTGACCCTCTAACAGCTCAGCTCTCCCTCACTATTTACCCTCCAACAATGCAGCCATCCCTCAGTACTGACCCTCCGACAGTGCAGCTCCCCCCCTGTACTGACCCTCTACCGGCGCAGCTCTCCCTCACTATTTACCCTCCAACAATGCAGCTCTCCCTCAGTACTGACCCTCCGACAGTGCAGCTGTCCTGCAGTACAGACCCACTGACAGTGCAGAACTCCATCAGTACTGAACCTCTGAGTGTAGCAGTTTCTCTGGATGGACCCTCTTACACTGCAGCATTCCCTCAATATTGACCCTCTCACAGTGCTGCACTCCCTCAGTGCTGACCTTCTGTCAGTGCAGCTATCCCACAGTACTGACAATCTGACAGCGCAGCACTCCCTCAGTTCTGACCCTCTGACAGTGCAGCTCTCCCTCAGTACTGATCATCTGAAAATGCTGCACTCCCTCCACACTCACCCTCCAACAGTGCTGCACTCCCTCAGAACTGAACCTTTGACAGTGCAGCACTCCCTCAGCACAGACCTTCAGACAGTGCTGCACTCCCTCAGTACTGACCCTTCGCCAGTGCAGCACTCCCTCAGTACTGACCCTCTGACAGTGCTGCAATCCCTCAATACTGATCCTCTGACAATGCTGCACTCCCTCCACACTGACCCTCTGACAGTGCAGCACTCCCTCCACACTGACCCTCCGGTAATGCTGCACTCCCTGCACACTGACCCTCTGACAATGCTGCAATCCCTCCACACTGAACCTCTGAAAATGCTGCACTCTCCCCGCACTGATCAACTGACAATGCTGAACTCCCTCCACACTAACCCTCTGACAATGCTGCAGTCCCTCCACACTGATCCTCTGACAATGCTGCATTCCCTCCACACTGACCCTCTCACAATGCTGCACTACCCCCACACTGACCATCTGACAATGCTGCACTCCCTCCACACTGACCCTCTGACAATGCTGCCATCCCTACACACAGACCCCCTGACAAGGCTGCACTCCCAGCACACTGATCCTCTGATAATGCTGCACTCCCTCCACACTGATCCTCTGACAATGCTGCACTCCCCCCACACTGATCCTGTGACAATGCTGCACTCCCGCCACACTGATCCTCTGACAATGCTGCACTCCCCCCACACTGACCCTCTGACAGTGCTGCTCTCCCCCACACTGACACTCTGACAATGCTGCACTCCCTCCACACCGATCCTCTGACAATGCTGCACTCCCTCCACACTGACCCTCTGACAATCCTGCACTCCCTCCACACTGACCACCTGACAATGCTGCACTCCCTCCACACTGATCCTCTGACAATGCTGCATTCCCTCCACACTGACCCTCTCACAATGCTGCACTCCCCCCACACTGACCATCTGACAATGCTGCACACCCTCCACACTGACCCTCTGAGAATGCTGCACTCCCTCCACACTGATCCTCTGATAGTGATGCACTCCCTCAGTACTCACTGTCTGACAGTGTGGAAGTGACCCTGTATTGGCTGTCCGACAGTTTGGCTCAATCTCAGGACAATACCTCTGACAGTGCAGAACTCCCTCAGTACTGACCCTCTGACAGTGCAGCGCTCCCTCAGAACTGACACTATGACAGTGCAGCACTCCCTCAGTACTGACCCTCTGACAGCGCAGCTCTCCCCCAGTACTGACCACCTACCAGTAGAGCTCTCCCTCAGTATTTACCCTCCGACAGTGCAGCTCTCCCGCATTATATACCCTCTGACCGTGCAGCACTCCATCAGTACTGAACCTCTGACAGTGCAGCTCTCCCACTGTACTGACCCTGCGACAGTGCAGCACTCCCTCAGTGTTGACCCTCTGACAGTGCAGCACTCCCTCAGTTCTGACCCTCTGACAGTGCACCTCTCCCTCAGTACTGATCCTCTGACAATGCTTCACTCCATCAGTACTGACCCTTCGACAGTGCTGCACTCCCTCAGTACTGTCCTTCTGACAGTGCAGCACTCACTCTGTACTGACCCTCTGACAGTGCAGCTCTCCCTCAGTACTGATCCTCTGAAAATGTTGCACTCCCTCCACACTCACCCTCCAACAGTGCTGCACTCCCTCAGAACTGAAACTTTGACAGTGCAGCACTCCCTCAGCACTGACCTGCATTCTGTGCTGCACTCCCTCAGTACTGACCCTTCGCCAGTGCAGCACTCCCTCAGTACTGACCCTCTGACAGTGCAGCACTCCCTCAGTACTGACCCTCTGACAGTGCTGCAATCCCGCAATACTGACCCTCTGACAGTGCAGCACTCCCTCAGAACTGAACCCCTGACAGTGCAGCTCTCCCTCAGTACTGATCCTCTGACAATGCTGCACTCCCTCCACACTGACCCTCTTACAGTGCAGCACTCACTCTGTACTGACCCTCTGACAGTGCAGCACTCCCTCAGTACTGACCCTCTGACAGTGCGGCACTCCCTCAGTACTGGCCCTCTGACAGTGCAGCTCTCCCTCAGTACTGATCCTCTGAAAATGCTGCACTCCCTCCACACTCACCCTCCAACAGTGCTGCACTCCCTCAGTACTGACCCTTCGCCAGTGCAGCACTCCCTCAGTACTGACCCTCTGACAGTGCAGCACTCCCTCAGTACTGACCCTCTGACAGTGCTGCAATCCCTCAGTACTGACCCTCTGACAGTGCAGCACTCCCACAGAACTGACCCTCTGACAGTGCAGCTCTACCTCAGTACTGATCCTCTGACAATGCTGCACTCCCCCCACACTGAACCTCTGATGATGCTGCATTCCCCCCACACTGACCCTCTGACAATGCTGCACTCCCTCCACAATGATCCTCTGACAATGCTGCACTCCCTCCACTATGATCCTCTGACAATGCTGCACTACCTCCACACTGACCCTCTGACAATGCAGCACTCCCTCCACACTGATCCTCTGACAATGCTGCATTCCCTCCACACTGACCCTCTGACAATGCTGCGCTCCCGCCACACTGACCACCTGACAATGCTGCACTCCCCCACACTGACCCTGTGACAATGCTGCACTCTCTCCACACTGACCCTATGACAGTGATGCACTCCCCCAACACTGACCCTCTGACAATGTTGCACATACCCCTCACTGATCTTCTGATAATGCTGCATTCACTCCACACGGTTTCTCTGGCAATGCTGCACTCCCTCCACACTGACCGTCTGATAATGCAGCACTGCCTCCAGACTGATCCTCTGACAATGCTGCACCCCACCACACTGACCCTCTGACAGTGCAACTCTCCTCCACATTGACCCTCTGGAAATGCTGCACTCCCCCAAACTGACACTCGGACAATGCTGCATTCCCTCCACACGGATCCTCTGACAATGCTGCACTCCCTCCACACTGACCCTCTGACAATGCTGCACTCCCCCACACTGACCCTGTGACAATGCTGCACTCTCTCCACACTGACCCTATGACAGTGATGCACTCCCCCAACACTGACCCTCTGACAATGTTGCACATACCCCTCACTGATCTTCTGATAATGCTGCACTCACTCCACACGGTTTCTCTGGCAATGCTGCACTCCCTCCACACTGACCGTCTGATAATGCAGCACTGCCTCCAGACTGATCCTCTGACAATGCTGCACCCCACCACACTGACCCTCTGACAGTGCAACTCTCCTCCACATTGACCCTCTGGAAATGCTGCACTCCCCCAAACTGACACTCGGACAATGCTGCATTCCCTCCACACTGATCCTCTGACAATGCTGCACTCCCTCCACACTGACCCTCTGACAATGCTGAACTCCCTACATACTGACCCTCTGACAATGCTGCACTCCCTAAGTACAGACCCTCCAACAGTGCTGCACTCCCTCTGTACTGAACCTCTTACAGTGCAGCACCCCCTCAGCACTGACCCTCCAACAGTGCTGCACTCCCTCCACACTGACCCTCTGACAATGCTGCACTCCCTACACACTGATCCTCTGACAATCGCGCACTCCCTCCACACTGACACTCTGAAAATGCTGCCCTGCCCCAACACTTACCCTCTGACAATGCTGAACTCCGTCCACTCTGATCGTCTGACAATGCTGCACTCCCTCCACACTGACACTCTGACAATGCTGCACACCCTCCACACGGATCCTCTGACAATGCTGCACTCCCTCCACACTGACCCTCTGACAATGCTGCACTCCATGCACACTGACCCTCTGACAATGCTGCACGCCCTCCACACTGATCCTCTGACAATGCAGTACTCCCTGCACACTGAACCTCTGACAAAGATGCAGTCCCCCCGCACTGATCACCTGACAATGCTGCACTCCCTCCACACTGATCCTCTGACAATGCTGCACTCCCTCCACACTGACCATCTGAAAGTGCTGCCCTCCCCCAACACTGACCCTCTGACAACGCTGAACTCCCCCAACACTGATCATCTGACCATGCTGCACTACCTCCACACTGGTCATCTGACAATGCTGCACACCCACCACACTGATCCTCTGACAGTGCTGCACTCCCTCCACACTGATCCTCTGAAAATGCTGCCCTGCCCCAACACTGACCAACTGACAATGATGCAATCCATCCATACTGGTCCTCTGACAATGCTGCACTCACCCCAAACTGTTTCTCTGACAATGCTGAACTCCCCCGGCACTGAACCTCTGACTATGCTGCACTCCCTCCACACTGACCCTCTGACAATGCAGCACTCCCTTCACACTGACTCTCTGACAATGCTGCACTCCCTCCACACTGACCCTCTGACAATGCTGCACTCCCTCCACATTGATCCTCTGATACTGCTGCACTTCCTCCACACTCATCCTCTGACAATGCTGCACTCCCCCCACACTGACCCTCTGACAATGCTGCACTCCCTCCACACTGATCCTCTGACAATGCTGCACTCCCTCCACACTGATCCACTGTCAATGCTGCACCCCCACCACACTGACCCGCTGACAATGCTGCACCACCACCACACTGACCCTCTGACAGTGCAACACTCCTCCTCATTGACCCTCTGGAAATGCTGCGCTGCCTCCACACTGACCCAGTGACAATGCTGCACTCCCTCCACACTGACCCTCTGAAAATGCTGCACTCCCTCCACATTGATACTCTGGCAATGCTGCACTCCCTCCACACTGATCCTCTGACACTGCTGCAATCCCTCCACACAGACCCTCTGACAATGCTGCAATCCTCCCACACTGACCCTCTGACAATGCTGCACTACCCCCACACTGATCCGCTGACAATGCTGCACTCCCTCCACACTGATCATCTGATAGTGATGCACTCCCTCACTACTGACTCTCTGACAGTGTGGAAGTGACCATGTACTGACTCTCCGACAGTGTGGCCCAATCTCAGGACAATACCTCTTACAGTGCAGCACGCCCTCAGTACTGACCCATTGACAGTGCAGCACTCCCTCAGTACTGACCCTCTGGCAATGAGGCACTACCTCAGTACTGACCCTCTGATGGTGCAGCTCTACCCCAGTACTGTCCCTCTAACAGCTCAGCTCTCCCTCAGTATTTACCCTCCAACAATGCAGCCATCCCTCAGTACTGACCCTCCGACAGTGCAGCTCTCCCCCTGTACTGACCCTCTACCGGCGCAGCTCTCCCTCACTATTTACCCTCCAACAATGCAGCTCTCCCTCAGTACTGACCCTCCGACAGTGCAGCTCTCCTGCAGTACAGACCCACTGACAGTGCAGAACTCCATCAGTACTGAACCTCTGAGTGTAGCAGTTTCTCTGGATGGACCCTCTTACACTGCAGCATTCCCTCAATACTGACCCTCTCACAGTGCTGCACTCCCTCAGTGCTGACCTTCTGACAGTGCAGCTATCCCACAGTACTGACAATCTGACAGCGCAGCACTCCCTCAGTTCTGACCCTCTGACAGTGCAGCTCTCCCTCAGTACTGATCCTCTGAAAATGCTGCACTCCCTCCACACTCACCCTCCAACAGTGCTGCACTCCCTCAGAACTGAACCTTTGACAGTGCAGCACTCCCTCAGCACTGACCTTCAGACTGTGCTGCACTCCCTCAGTACTGACCCTTCGCCAGTGCAGCACTACCTAAGTACTGACCCTCTGACAGTGCAGCACTCCCTCAGTACTGACCCTCTGACAGTGCTGCAATCCGTCAATACTGATCCTCTGACAGTGCTGCACTCCCTCCACACTGATCCTCTGACAGTGCAGCACTCCCACCACACTGACCCTCCGGTAATGCTGCACTCCCTGTACACTGACCCTCTGACAATGCTGCACTCCCTCCACACTGAACCTCTGAAAATGCTGCACTCTCCCCGCACTGATCAACTGACAATGCTGCACTCCCTCCACACTAACCCTCTGACAATGTTGCAGTCCCTCCACACTGATCCTCTGACAATGCTGCATTCCCTCCACACACCCTCTCACAATGCTGCACTACCCCCACACTGACCATCTGACAATGCTGCACTCCCTCCACACTGATCCTCTGACAATGCTGCATTCCCTCCACACACCCTCTGACAATGCTGCACTCCCAGCACACTGATCCTCTGATAATGCTGCACTCCCTCCACACTGATCCTCTGACAATGCTGCACTCCCCCCACACTGATCCTGTGACAATGCTGCACTCCCTCCACACTGATCCTCTGACAATGCTGCACTCCCCCCACACTGACCCTCTGACAGTGCTGCTCTCCCCCCACACTGACACTCTGACAATTCTGCACTCCCTCCACACCGATCCTCTGACAATGCTGCACTCCCTCCACACTGACCCTCTGACAATCCTGCACTCCCTCCACACTGACCGCCTGACAATGCTGCACTCGCTCCACACTGATCCTCTGACAATGCTGCATTCCCTCCTCACTGACCCTCTCACAATGCTGCACTCCCCCCACACTGACCATCTGACAATGCTGCACACCCTCCACACTGACCCTCTGAGAATGCTGCACTCCCTCCACACTGATCCTCTGATAGTGATGCACTCCCTCAGTACTCACTGTCTGACAGTGTGGAAGTGACCCTGTATTGGCTCTCCGACAGTTTGGCTCAATCTCAGGACAATACCTCTGACAGTGCAGAACTCCCTCAGTACTGACCCTCTGACAGTGCAGCGCTCCCTCAGAACTGACACTATGACAGTGCAGCTCTCCCTCAGTACTGACCACCTACCAGTACAGCTCTCCCTCAGTATTTACCCTCCGACAGTGCAGCTCTCCCGCATTATATACCCTCTGACCGTGCAGCACTCCATCAGTACTGAACCTCTGACAGTGCAGCTCTCCCACAGTACTGACCCTGCGACAGTGCAGCACTCCCTCAGTGTTGACCCTCTGACAGTGCAGCACTCCCTCAGTACTGACACTATGATAGTGCAGCGCTCCCTCAGAACTGACACTATGACAGCGCAGCTCTCCCCCAGTACTGACCACCTACCAGTACAGCTCTCCTTCAGTATTTACCCTCCGACAGTGCAGCTCTCCCGCATTATATACCCTCTGACCGTGCAGCACTCCACCAGTACTGAACCTCTGACAGTGCAGCTCTCCCACTGTACTGACCCTGCGACAGTGCAGCACTCCCTCAGTGATGACCCTCTGACAGTGCAGCACTCCCTCAGTACTGACCCTCCGACAGTGCAGCACTCCCTCAGTTCTGACCCTCTGACAGTGCACCTCTCCCTCAGTACTGATCCTCTGACAATGCTTCACTCCATCAGTACTGACCCTCCGACAGTGCTGCACTCCCTCAGTACTGTCCTTCTGACAGTGCAGCACTCACTCTGTACTGACCCTCTGACAGTGCAGCTCTCCCTCAGTACTGATTCTCTGAAAATGCTGCACTTCCTCCACACTCACCCTCCAACAGTGCTGGACTCCCTCAGAACTGAACCTTTGACAGTGCAGCACTCCCTCAGCACTGACCTTCAGACTGTGCTGCACTCCCTCAGTACTGACCCTCTGACAGTGCTGCAATCCCGCAATACTGACCCTCTGACAGTGCAGCACTCCCTCAGAACTGAACCTCTGACAGTGCTGCTCTCCCCCACACTGACACTCTGACAATGCTGCACTCCCTCCACACCGATCTTCTGACAATGCTGCACTCCCTCCACACTGATCCTCTGACAATGCTGCACTCCCCCCACACTGATCCTGTGACAATGCTGCACTCCCTCCACACTGATCCTCTGACAATCCTGCACTCCCTCCACACTGACCACCTGACAATGCTGCACTCCCTCCACACTGATCCTCTGACAATGCTGCATTCCCTCCACACTGACCCTCTCACAATGCTGCACTCCCCCCACACTGACCATCTGACAATGCTGCACACCCTCCACACTGACTCTCTGAGAATGCTGCACTCCCTCCACACTGATCCTCTGATCGTGATGCACTCCCTCAGTACACACTGTCTGACAGTGTGGAAGTGACCCTGTATTGGCTGTCCGACAGTTTGGCTCAATCTCAGGACAATACCTCTGACAGTGCAGAACTCCCTCAGTACTGACCCTCTGAGAGTGCAGCACTCCCTCAGAACTGACACTATGACAGTGCAGCACTCCCTCAGTACTGACCCTCTGACAGCGCAGCTCTCCCTCAGTACTGATTCTCTGAAAATGCTGCACTCCCTCCACACTCACCCTCCAACAGTGCTGGACTCCCTCAGAACTGAACCTTTGACAGTGCAGCACTCCCTCAGCACTGACCTTCAGACTGTGCTGCACTCCCTCAGTACTGACCCTCTGACAGTGCTGCAATCCCGCAATACTGACCCTCTGACAGTGCAGCACTCCCTCAGAACTGAACCTCTGACAATGCTGCACTCCCTCCACACTGATCCTCTGACAATGCTGCACTCCCCCCACACTGATCCTGTGACAATGCTGCACTCCCTCCACACTGATCCTCTGACAATGCTGCACTCCCCCCACACTGACCCTCTGACAGTGCTGCTCTCCCCCCACACTGACACTCTGACAATGCTGCACTCCCTCCACACCGATCCTCTGACAATGCTGCACTCCCTACACACTGACCCTCTGACAATCCTGCACTCCCTCCACACTGACCACCTGACAATGCTGCACTCCCTCCACACTGATCCTCTGACAATGCTGCATTCCCTCCACACTGACCCTCTCACAATGCTGCACTCCCCCCACACTGACCATCTGACAATGCTGCACACCCTCCACACTGTCCCTCTGAGAATGCTGCACTCCCTCCACACTGATCCTCTGATCGTGATGCACTCCCTCAGTACTCACTGTCTGACAGTGTGGAAGTGACCCTGTATTGGCTGTCCGACAGTTTGGCTCAATCTCAGGACAATACCTCTGACAGTGCAGAACTCCCTCAGTACTGACCCTCTGACAGTGCAGCGCTCCCTCAGAACTGACACTATGACAGTGCAGCACTCCCTCAGTACTGACCCTCTGACAGCGCAGCTCTCCCCCAGTACTGACTACCTACCAGTACAGCTCTCCCTCAGTATTTACCCTCCGACAGTGCAGCTCTCCCGCATTATATACCCTCTGACCGTGCAGCACTCCATCAGTACTGAACCTCTGACAGTGCAGCTCTCCCACAGTACTGACCCTCCGACAGTGCAGCACTCCCTCAGTTCTGACCCTCTGACAGTGCACCTCTCCCTCAGTACTGATCCTCTGACAATGCTTCACTCCATCAGTACTGACCCTCCGATAGTGCTGCACTCCCTCAGTACTGTCCTTCTGACAGTGCAGCACTCACTCTGTACTGACCCTCTGACAGTGCAGCTCTCCCTCAGTACTGATCCTCTGAAAATGTTGCACTCCCTCCACACTCACCCTCCAACAGTGCTGCACTCCCTCAGAACTGAACCTTTGACAGTGCAGCACTCCCTCAGCACTGACCTGCATTCTGTGCTGCACTCCCTCAGTACTGACCCTTCGCCAGTGCAGCACTCCCTCAGTACTGACCCTCTGACAGTGCTGCAATCCCGCAATACTGACCCTCTGACAGTGCAGCACTCCCTCAGAACTGAACCCCTGACAGTGCAGCTCTCCCTCAGTACTGATCCTCTGACAATGCTGCACTCCCTCCACACTGACCCTCTTACAGTGCAGCACTCCCTCTGTACTGACCCTCTGACAGTGCGGTACTCCCTCAGTACTGACCCTCTGACAGTGCAGCTCTCCCTCAGTACTGATCCTCTGACAATGCTGCACTACCTCCACACTGATCCTCTGATAATGCTGCACTCCCTCCACACTGAACCTCTGACAATGCTGCACTCCCCCCGCACTGATCACCTGACAATCCTGCAATCCCTCCACACTGACCCTCTGACAATGCTGCACTCCCTCCACACTGATCCTCTGACAATGCTGCATTCCCTCCACACTGACCCTCTCACAATGCTGCACTACCCCCACACTGACCATCTGACAATGCTGCACTACCTCCACACTGACCCTCTGACAATGCTGCCATCCCTACACACAGACCCCCTGACAAGGCTGCACTCCCAGCACACTGATCCTCTGATAATGCTGCACTCCCTCCACACTGATCCTCTGACAATGCTGCACTACCCCCACACTGACCCTCTGACAATGCTGCTCTCCCCCCACACTGACACTCTGACAATGCTGCACTCCCTCCACACTGACCCTCTGACAATGCTGCACTCCCTACACACTGACCACTGGACAATGCTGCAATCCCTCCACACTGATCCTCTGACAATGCTGCATTCCCTCCACACTGACCCTCTCACAATGCTGCACTCCCCCCACACTGACCATCTGAGAATGCTGCACACCCTCCACACTGACCCTCTGAGAATGCTGCACTCCCTCCACACTGATCCTCTGATAGTAATGCACTCCCTCAGTACGCACTGTCTTACAGTGTGTTAGTGACCCTGTATGGGCTCTCCGACAGTGTTGCCCAATCTCAGGACAATACCTCTGACAGTGCAGAACTCCCTCAGTACTGACCCTCTGACAGTGCAGCGCTCCCTCAGAACTGACACTATGACAGTGCAGCACTCCCTCAGTACTGACCCTCTGACAGCGCAGCTCTCCCCTAGTACTGACCACCTACCAGCACAGCTCTCCCTCAGTATTTACCCTCCGACAGTGCAGCCTTCCCGCATTATATACCCTCTGACCGTGCAGCACTCCATCAGTACTGAACCTCTGACAGTGCAGCCCTCCCACAGTACTGACCCTGCGACAGTGCAGCACTCCCTCAGTTCTGACCCTCTGACAGTGCACCTCTCCCTCAGTACTGATCCTCTGACAATGCTTCACTCCATCAGGACTGACCCTCCGACAGTGCTGCACTCCCTCAGTACTGTCCTTCTGCCAGTGCAGCACTCCCTCAGTACTGACCATCTGACACTGCGGCACTCCCTCAGTACTGACCCTATGACAGTGCAGCTCTCCCTCAGTACTGATCCTCTGAGAATGCTGCACTCCCTCCACACTGACCATCTGACAATGCTGCACTCCCTCCACACTGACCCTCTGACAATGCTGCTTTCCCTCTACACTGAGCCTCTGACAATGCTGCACTTCCCCAACACTGACCCTTTGACAATGCTGCACTCCCTCCACACTGACCCTCTGACAATGCTTCACTCCCTCCACACTGACCCTCTGACAATGCTGCACTCCCACCACACTGACCCTCTGATAATACTTATCTCCCTCCACACTGACCCTCTGTCAATGCAGGACTCCCTCCGCACTGACCCACTGACAATGCAGGAGTCCCTCCACACTGACCCACTTACAATGCAAGACTCCCTCCACACTGACCTTCTGACAATGCTGCACTCCCCCACACTGACCCTCTGACAATGCTGCACTCCCTCCACACTGACCCTCTGACAATGCTGCACTCCCTCCACACTGACACTCTGATAATGCAGCACTCCATCCACACTGACACTCTGACAATGCTGCACTCCCTCCACACTGATCCTTTGACAATGCTGCACCCTCTCCACACTGATCCTCTGATAATGCTGCTCTCCCTCAGCACTGACGCTCCGATAGTGCAGCACTCCCTCAGTACTGACCCTCAGGCAGTGCAGCACTCCCTCAGCACTGACCCTCTGACAGTGCAGCACTCCCTCAGCACTGACCCTCTGATAATGCTTATCTCCCTCCACACTGACCCTCTGACAATGCTGCACTCCCCCACACTGACCCTCTGACAATGCTGCACTCCCTCCACACTGACCCTCTGATAATGCAGCACTCCCTCCACACTGACCCTCCGATAGTGCAGCACTCCCTCAGCACTGACGCTCCGATAGTGCAGCACTCCCTCAGTACTGACCCTCTGACAGTGCTGCACCCCCTCAGTCCTGACCCTCTGACAGTGCAGCACTCCCTCAGTACTGACCCTCTGACAGTGCTGCACCCCCTCAGTACTGACCCTCTGACAGTGCAGCACTCCCTCAGTACTGACCCTCTGACAGTGCGGCACTCCCTCAGTGTTGACCCTCTGACAGTGCAGCACTCCCTCAGCACTGACCCTCTTTTTTTTCTATTTCATGGAGTCTTGTGGAAATGTGGAGACATAGGGTTTGCAGATTCTGCGGAAGCATGAGAGAGACACACAAACCAAGCCCTGTCTGAAACTCTCTGTAATAGACTATTCAGAGGCACAGAGTCACAGAGATTCACAGCTTGGAAACAGACTCTCCTGTCCAACGCATCCATACTAACCAGATGTTCTCATCTCATTTCATTCCCTTTGCTCGCACTTGGCTGATATCCCTCTAAACCCTTCCTATTCACATACTCATCCATTTAAATGTCGCAATTGTACCAGCCCCCATCACATGCTCTGGCAGCTACCTGCATGCCCTTGAATAAGTGCTCAAACATTCATACTGTCGATACAAACTCCAATAAACACCAACCTACGAAAGGCTATCATTGCCATCTTCAACCCACCCTTTGCTTCATCGTTATGCTGATTTCAGGACAGGTACAGAAACAGTTTTAGTGACCATCCACCGTCACCCTGTAATAAACCTATTTTCAAATGGGGCTTGCATGTGATTCCCACACCCTCTAATAGTTGCCTGGAAGGTGGGGGTGAGCTGTACTCTCCTTACTGCAGTCCTTGGGTATCCCACAGTGATGTTAGGGAGGGAGCTCCAGGATTTTGACCTGAACCATGTAAAGAGCTCTCTTACTGGAGTACCTTTTTAAAGTTGGGAAGTTAGTATAGACCAGGAGGACCCGAGAGCTGCTGTCCTGTCAGAGAGAGAGGCCTGGTGGGTGACACACCTCAGGTGAGGGGCGAGGTTGAGAATCTGGGTGCTTCATGGTAATTTCAGACATGATAGAGATTGAGCCAACAGTGTTGGCATCACGAGCCAGTTAGCTGAGATAACTGACCCCACTTTGTAGCAGAGGGGTTCAATCCCTTGAACAGAGCAAGCTTGAGAATTCAACACTAAAACCAATCTGTACGGACGCACTGGAGACCTGAAACATCAATACAGAGATTGCTGAAGAAGCTCAGCATGTC
This sequence comes from Hemiscyllium ocellatum, assembly GCF_020745735.1. NCBI lineage: Eukaryota > Metazoa > Chordata > Chondrichthyes > Orectolobiformes > Hemiscylliidae > Hemiscyllium > Hemiscyllium ocellatum. The sequence continues at coordinate 82,627 of NW_026869121.1, read as the reverse complement.
CGGCAGCATCTCTGATGGGAGAGGGAGGAAGAGACAGATAGAGTTTACCTTTCAATCCAGTGATTTCTGCGGGAAAGCTCCTTCAGAACAGACCGTTTTGAGAGAGGGTCACTTGAAATGTGAATTGTTCCTCTCTCTCCTCACCGTTGTTACTGAATATCCCCAGCCATCTGTTTGCTTGAGAATTTGATCTGAGCTGATCCAAGCGTCACTGAGTAATTCAGTCTGTGCTCAATGCCCTGAGGCTGCTTCTGCTGAAAGTTGACAAACAGGTTTCAAGCTTTGTAAGGTGTTGTATTCGGAGGGCAGGGTACATGGGAGAACAGATACAGAATACAGGCACTTCACAAAGATCCTTATCAATGTAACTTTGTGATGTTAATTCAGAAGGAACAGCTCAGAGCTAACATTTCAGTTAATCAGCCAAGGGGAGTGTATATGTCATGGCAAAGACTTGTTGTACAGACTGTACAGAACCGAACTTTAGTGACTGTGTTTGTACGGAGAGTTTTTTTGTGAATAAAGTCTCTTTTTGAATTTGATATAAATATTTTTTCGAGGAGGATCAAGCATCTTGAGCTGGTGGAGGCATTGCCCTTATCTATAATCTTTCTTAAATAAACGCGAGACAAGGTGGATACTCCCCGGGTATACACATCAAACGGTCATCAATGTGGAGGAGATGGTGGGATTGTCAGGGGGGCTCAGTGTTGCCTCACCCCACCCGGGTTCGATTCCAGCCTCGGGCGACTATCTGTGTGGAGTTGGCACATTCTCCCCGTGTCACTGCAGGCTAGGTGGATTAGCCAGAGGAATGAAGGGTTCCTGGGATGGGGCGGGGGGTAGGGGGATGCGGTGGGGGGGGGGGAATAGGATGCTCTGACGAGGGTCAGTGTGAACCTGATGGGCTGAATGATCAATCCAGAGACTCAAATAATGTTCTGCGCCGTGGGGGGAGGCTGTGGGTTATCGCAGTGAGAACAGGTTTGGGAATGATCAAGGTCCAAGGGGGTAACAGGTTTACTTTCTGAGATGTTGAGGGTATGATGTTTTCTCGAGGTGCTCTGGGGATAAACTTACTGAGGGGATGGTTCCCAAGGTACTGAGGGAGCACTATCTGTCAGTACAGGGTGCAGAGGGTCGCAAGGTACAGATACACTTCATAGATCATAGAACATAGAACAGCACAGCACAGAACAGGCCCTTCAGCCCACGATGTTGTGCCGAGCATTGATCCTCATGTAAGGTAAACCTAATGTACGGACCCTCAAATGTCTGTGACCAGATACATATCCAGCAGTCTCTTAAATGTTCCCAACTTCGCTTCCACAACTGCTGCTGGCAACGCATTCCATGCTCGCAGAACTCTCTGTGTAAAGAACCCACCTCTGACATCCCCTCTATACTTTCCTCCAACCAGCTTAAAACTATGACCCCTCGTGTTAGACATTTCTGCCCTGGGAAATAGTCTCTGGCTATCGACTCTATCTATGCCTCTCATTATCTTGTATACCTCAATTAGGTCTCCTCACTTTCTTCTTTTTTCCAATGAAAAATGTCCAAGCTCAGTCAACCTCTCTTCGTTAGATAAGCCCTCCAGTCCAGGCAGCATCCTGGTAAACCTCCTCTGAACCCTCTCCAAAGCATCCACATCTTTCCGATAATAGGGTGACCAGAACTGGACACAGTATTCCAAGTGCATTCGAACCAAAGTTTTATAGAGCTGCAACACAATCTCACGGCTCTTAAACTCAATCCCCCTGTTAATGAAAGCCAAAACACGAAATGATTTCTTCACAACCCTGTCCACTTGGGTGGCCATTTTAAGGGATCCATGTACCTGCACACCAAAATCTCTCTGTTCCTTCGCACTGCCTTAATCCTGTACTCAGCTTTCAAATTCGACTTTCCAAAATGCATCACTTCGCATTTATCCAGGTTGAACACCATCTGCCACCTCTCAGCCCATCTCTGCATCCTGTCAATGTCCCGCTGCAGCTTACAACAGCCCTCTACACTGTCAACGACACCTCCAACCTTTGTGTTGTCTGCAAACTTGCTGACCCATCCTTCAATCCCCTCATCCAAGTCATTAATCAAAGTTAAAAAAAAAGTAGAGGCCCAAGGACAGAGCCCACCACTCACCACTGACTTCCAGGCAGAATACTTTCCTTCCACTACCACTCGCCGTCTTCTGTCGACCGGCTAATTCTGTATCCAGACAGTTACATTTCCCTGTATCCCATTCCTCCTGACCTTCTGAATGAGCCTACCATGGGGAACCTTATCAAATGCCTTATTGAAGTCCAGATACACAGCATCCACCGCTCGACCCTCATCAACTTGTCTAGTAACATCCTCAAAGAACTCAATAAGATTTGTGAGGCATGACCTGCCCCTCACAAAGCCGTGCTGACTGCATTTAATCAAACCACGCTCTTCCAGATGGTCATATATCCTATCCCTCAGAATCCTTTCTAACACCTTGCAGACGACAGACGTGAGACTGACTGCTCTGTAATTGCTGGGGATTTCCCTATTTCCTTTGTTGAAGAGAGGAATTACATTTGCCTCCCTCCAGTCCTCAGGTACGACTCCAGTGGAGAGCGAGGATGCAAAGATCTTCACAAGCGGCGAAGCCGTCACATTTCTCTCTTCCTAAAGCAGCCGAGGACAAATCTGGTCTGGCCCTGGAGACTTGTCAATCTTAACATTCGTCAAAAATTTCAGCACATCAGTTTCCTCAATCTCTATCTGATCCAGCATGCTTACCTGCTCCTCAATGGTTTCATTCACTACAAGGTCCTTTTCTTTAGTAAAGACAGAAGCAAAAAACCCATTTAGGGCTCCCGGTACCCCCTCAGACTCTACACACAAGTTCCCTATGCTATCCCTGATCGGTTCTCCTCCTTATTTGATCATTCTCTTATTCCTCACATACGTGTAAAATGCCTTTGGATTCTCCCTAATCCTTCCTGCCAAGCCTTTCTCGTGCTCCCTCCTGGCTCTCCTCAGACCATTTTTGAGCTCCTTCCCCGCCTGCCTGTAATCCTCTAGAGCTGAGCAAGACCTTAGCTTCCTCCACCTTACGTAAGTGGCCTTCTTTATTTTGACGAGAAGCTCCTCCGCTCTCGTCATCCAAGGTTCCTTTATCTTACCCCTTCTTGCCTATCTCAGAGGAACATATTTATGCATCAGTCGCAACAACTGTTCCTTAAACCGTCTCCACATGTCTATAGTGCCCTTTCTATGGAACAATTGCTCCCAGTCCATGCTTCCTAACCCACGTCTGATAGTATCATAGTATCCTTTTCCCCAATTAAATACCCTCCCATTGTACATGCTTCTCTCCTTCTCCATAGCTATGTACAATGCGAGGCAGTTGTGGTCACTATCACCAAAATGCTCTCCAACCACAAGATCTGACACCTGCCCAGGCTCATTGTCCCCTCGTCGGCCCACCAATGGCCTCTCCCCGCGTCGGCCGCTTTAATGTACTGAGTTAGGAAACCCTCCTGAACACACCTTACAAAAACAGCTCCTTCCAAACCATCTGCTCGAAGGATGTTCCAATCAATATTGGGAAAGTTAAATTCACCCATTATAACAACCGTACTCCATTCACACTTTTCCAAAATCTGCCGATCTATGCTTTCCTCAGTCTCCCTGCTGCTGTTTGGGGGGGAGCCCAATGAGGTAACTGCTCCCTTACCGTTCCTAATTTCCACCCATACTGACTCAGTAGGCAGCCCCTCCTCGACAATAGTAACTTCTGTAGCTGTGATACCCTCTCTGATTTCCTTTCCGAAATCCCTGTATGTGGTGTCCCTCAAGGGTTGGCCAGCACGGTGGCTCAGTGGTGAGCACTGCTGCCTCACAGCAGGGACCCAGGTTCGATTCCAGCCACGGGCAACTGTCTGTGTGGAGTTTGCACATCCTCCCTGTGTCTGCGTGGGTTTCCTCCGGGTGCTCCGGTTTCTTCCCACAGACCAAAGATGTGCAGGTTCGGTGAAATGGCCATGCTAAATTGCCTGTCATGTTAGGTGCATTAATCAGGGGTAAATGTAGGGGAATGTGTCTGGGTGGTTTCCTTTTCGGAGGGTCAGTGTGGACATGTTGGGCTGAAGGGCCTGTTTCCACACTGTAGGGAATCTAAGGATCTATCCTTGGCCCCTCCTTTTTCTCACCTACACACTGCCAGGTGGTGATATCGTCCAAAAGCACCGTGTTAGGTTTCACATGTACACTGACAATGCCCAGCTCTCCCGCCCCATCATCCCTCTCCATTATTCCACTGTTATTCAGTTATCAAACTGCTGACCACATTCCCACTACTCGATTGGCTGCATTTTCTCCAATGAAACATTGTAATGGTTAAACCCGTTGCCTTCAGATGCTATTAGAAATTACTTTCCCTTACTGCTGAGCCCCTCCCTCTCGCTGGGTGCAGTCTGAGGTAGAACTACACTCTTTACAACATTGCTGTTATATCTGTAACCCCAAGGTGACCTTCTGATCAGATTCTACACAATAACAAACACCAGGAATTCCAATCTTTAAAATGTTGCTTGTCTCCACCTCACCCCAGTCCCATTGCTACTGAAACCCCTTACCCGTGTCGGTGTTGCCTTAAACTTGATGAATCTGAAACAGAGCCCTTGATTCCTTGACTGACCCAGAATCTGCTGGCTTTCTGTGTTTCCTGCACAATGACCCCCTGGTCCCTTTGTGGTGCAGCTTTCTACAGTTCCCACCATGTCAATAGCACTCTGTTCTCTTACTATCCTCTCCAAAATGACCAACTTCCCATTTTCCCAAATTATACTCCATCTGGCAACTTGTTGCCCCCGTCTCCTGTGCATCTCTCACACTTACCAATCCTCTTAGAACTTTACAGTTATGCCTTTTCTGACAGATTCCACCCAATTCTTCTAAACGTTAACTGGTTGTCCTGGGCAGTGGGAAGCGTGCAGTGTTGCTCTATGGGAGGACGAGGAGGAGTTTGCTGCCCATTGGTCAGAATGGAGGCCACTTGCCCATCGAGCTGCATGAGCCTTTCACCCCCCATGTCTTATTGATGAGGCACAGCGGCAGCACAGAATTTAAAAAAGCAGCAAATCCTGCTCTCCACATCTCACTGACTCTTGGAACATTCTCTCCCATGTGTCAAAGATCTGCCCTGTTCAGTCACATGAAGTCCCAAGTTGGAAACTCCTAGAAACTCACATAGATTTCCCCCTGAACTGACTGCTGCCCTCCACAAGGGGTAATGTGTCCAGTCATCCTGGGCCAGGAGGAGGGGGTGGTGCGAGTTTCTAACCTGAACTGACAGTGATGGATTTTATAAACTTGTATTACAGGATATTACAGGTGGACATTCAGATGGGAATCTCAGTAACTGTAATGCCAAACCCTGACAGAATTACTGCATTCATCAGGAGCTGGATATTCACATTGTGTGTGAGTATTGTGTTCCAGTTCATTCCCATTTACTGCATAAAAGTTCTCCTTTGAATCATCCCATTCTCTCAATAGATTTTCCCATCATTCAATGTGTGTCCTGTAATCCTTGTATAATGAGCCGATGGGTGAAAGGTTTATTATTATAACCTGTAACATTTCTAAACCCCTCTGTCACAGTGCAGCCACAATTTCCTCTGCTCAGTTTCCCCAAACCCCTGATTCCCCAATGTCTGTTTGCTCTCTATAAGGCACACATCAGGATTGTGTTGGAACATTCCCCACTTGCCTGCATCAGTGCAGCCCCCAACAATATTAAAGAAAGTGACCATCCTCCAGGACAAGGCACTGTGCCTGAGTGGTGTCCCATCCCCACCTTCAGCATTCCCTCTCCCCATCCCCGGGGTACAGTGGCATCACTGTGTAAAAGGGAAAGACATCATTGTCCTCCCAGACCATAGGGCTGCTCTCTCATTAGGGAGAGATGGCTGGTGGGGGGTTTAACCTGAAGGTTACCACAGCCCAGGCAAGGGGAGAGGGAGAGAAGGAGAGTCCATCTATTGTAGATGGATATTCTCTATGTATTAAAATCACCAATATCATAAAAATGAATAGTGTAAAAAAAATCCAGCCTGACCCTCACTGCCGCCCACACACCGCCCCCAGCCTGACCCTCACTACCACACACACACCGCCCACAGCCGGACCCTCACTACCGTCCACACACCGCCCACAGCCTGACCCTCACTGCCGTCCACACACCGCACCCAGCTTGACCCTCACAACCAGCCTGACCCTCACAACAAGCCACACACCGCACCCAGCCTGACCCTCACTAACACCAACTCCCCGCACCCAGCCTGACCCTCACTAACACCAACTCCCCGCACCCAGCCTGACCCTCACTACCAACCACACACCGTCCCCAGCCTGACCCTCACTGCCACCCACACACCGCACCCAGCCTGACCCTCACTGCCACCCACACACCGCACCCAGCCTGACCCTCACTACCACCCACACACAGCCGCCATCCTGACCCTCACTGCCGTCCACACACCACACCCAGCCTGACCCTCACCACCACCCACAGACCGCCCACAGCCTGACCCTCACTACCACCCACACACCACACCCAGCCTGACCCTCACTGCCGTCCACACACCGCACCCAGCCAGACCCTCAGTGCCACGCACACACCGCACCCAGCCTGACCCTCACTACCAGCCACACACCGCACCCAGCCTGACCCTCACTACCACCCTCACACCGCCCCCAGCCTGACCCTCACTACCACCCACACACCGCACCCAGCCTGACCCTCACTACCACCCACACAACGCCCCCATTCTGACCCTCACCACCAATAACATACCGCCCACAGCCTGACCCTCACTACCACCCACTCACCGCCTGCAGCCTGAACCTCACTACCACCAACACACACTACCAAGCCTGACCCTCATTGCTGTCCACTCACTGCACCCAGCCTGACCCTCACTACCACCCACACACAGCGCCCAGCCTGA
>NW_026869121.1:0-75140 GCF_020745735.1 Hemiscyllium ocellatum | reverse complement strand
TGGCGAAAGTGAGAGAGAGGGGACGAGAGAGAAAGAGGGGACAAGAGAGAGAGAGGGGGGCGAGAGAGAGGGGAGTGCGAGCGAGAGAGAGATAGGGAGGCGAGAGTGAGAGAGAGATTGAGAGAAAGTGCTCCCTCAGTACCTCAGAAATGCTCCCACAAAACATCAGAAAGTGTTCCCTAAGTTCCTCAGAAAGTGCTCCCTCAATGCCTCAGAAAGTGCTCCCTCAGTCATCTGAAAGACCTCCCACAGTACCTCAGAAATTGCTCCCTCAGTACATCAGATATTTCACCCTCAAAACCTCAGATAATTCTCCCTCAATACCTCAGATAGTTCTCCCTCAGTACCTCAGATAGTGCTCCCTCAATACCTCAGATATTGCTCCCTCAATTCCTCTGAAAGTGCTCCCTGAATTCCTCAGAACGTGCTCCCCAGTACTTCAGAAAGCGCTCCCACAATACGTTAGACAGTGATCCCTCAGCACCTCATAAAGTGCTCCCTCAACACCTCAGATAGTGCTCCCTCAACACCTCAGAAAGTGCTCCCTCTCTACCTCAGAAAATGTTCGCGCAATACCTCAGAAAATGCTCCCTCAGTACCTCAGACAGTGCTCCCTCAATACCTCAGAAAGTGTCCCCTCAGTACCTCAGAAAGTTCCCCTCAATACCTCAGAAAGTGCTCCCTCAACACCACAGATAATGCTCCCTCAATTCCCCAGATAGTTCTCCCTCAGTACCTCAGAAAGTGCTCACTCAATAGCTCACAAAGTGCTTACTCAATTGCTCAGTACAACTGAAATAGCCCCCTCAGTACCTCCGAAAGTGCCCCCTCAGTATCTCAAAAAGTACTCCCTTCATACCTCCGACAGTGCTACCTCAATACCTCATAAAGTGCTCTCTTGGAACCACAGATATTGCTACCTCAATACCGCAGAAAGTGCTTCCTCAATATCTCAGATAGTGCTCACCCAGTACCTCAGATAATGCTCCCTCATTGCCTCAGAAAGTGCTCTTTCAATATCTGAGAAAGTGCTCCCTCAATACTTCAGAGAGTGATCCCTCAATTCCACAGATAGTGCTCCCTCATTATCTCAGAAAGTGGTCCCTCAAGACCTCAGATAGTGCTCCCTCAATACTTCAGAAAGTGCTCCCTCAATACCTCAGATAGTTCTCCCTCAGTACCTCAGAAAGTGCTCCCTCAATATCTCCGATAGTTCTCCCTCAATACCTCAGAAAGTGCTCCCTCAATACCTCAGATAATGCTACCTCATTGCCTCAGAAAGTGCTCTTTCAATATCTAAGAAAGTGCTCCCAAAATATCTCAGAAAGTGTTCCCACAGTATCTCAGAAAGTGCTCCCTCAATCCCTCAGAAACTGCTCCCTCAGTACCCCAGAAACTGCCTCCTCAATAGCTCAGATGCCTCTCCCTCAGTACCTCAGGTAGTTCTCCCTCAATACCTCACAAAGTGCTCCCTCAATACCTCAGATTGTTCTCCCACAGCGCCTCAGATAGTTCTCCTTCAGTACCTCAGAAAGTGCTCCCTGAATACCTCAAAATGTGCCACCTCAATAACAGAGACAGTGCTCCCTCAGCAACTCATAAAATGCTCCCTCAGTACCTCAGAAAGTGCTCCCTCAGTACATCAGATAGTTCTCACTCAATACCTCAGAAAGTGCTCCCTCAATACCTCAGAAAATGCTCCTTCAATATCTCAGATAGTTCACCCGCAATACCTCAGAAAGAGCTAACTCAATATCTCAGGTAGTGCTCCCTCAATACCTCAGAAAGTGTTCCCTCAGTACCTCAGATAGTGCTCCCTCAATACCTCAGATAGTGTTCCCTCAATACCTCAAAAATGCTGCCTAAGTTCCTCAGAAAGTGCTCCCTCATAACCTCAGACAGTGCTCCCCAATAACCTCAGAAAGCGCTCTCTCAGGAACTTAGTAAGTGCTTCCTCACTACCTCAGAAAGTACTCCCACAATACCTCAGAAAGTGCTCCCTCAGTACCTCAGAAAGTGCCCACTCAATACCTCAGAAAGTGCCCCATCAATACTTCAGACACTGCTCCCTCAGTACCTCACAAAGTGCTCCCTCCATACCATAGAAAGTGCTCCCTCAGTACATCAGAAAGAGCTCCCACAGTACCTCAGATAATTCTCCCTGAATACCAGAGAAAGTGCTCCCCCAGTACCTCAAAAAGTGCTCCCACAATACCTCAGATAGTGATCCCGCTGTACTTCAGAAAGTGCTCGCTCAATACCTCAGAAAGTGTACCCTCAGTACCTCAGACAGTGTTCTCTCAGTACCTCAGAAGTGCTCCCTCAAATCCTCAGAAATTGTTCTCTCAGTTCCTCAGAAGGTGTTCCCTCAGTACCTGAGAAAATGCTCCCTCAATACCTCAGATGGTTCTCCCTCAGTACCTCAGATAGTTCTCCCTCAATACCTCAAACAGTTCTCCCTCAGTACCTCAGAAAGTGCTTCCTCACTATCTCAGGAAGTGCTCCCTCAATACCTCAGATAATGCTACCTCATTATCGCAGAAAGTGCTCTTTCAATATCTAAGAAAGTGCTCCCAAAATATCTCAGAAAGTGTTCCCACAGTATCTCAGAAATTGCTCCCTCAATCCCTCAGAAACTGCTCCCTCAGTACCCCAGAAACTGCCTCCGCAATACCTCAGATATCTCTCCCTCAGTACCTCAGGTAGTTCTCCCACAATACCTCACAAAGTGCTCCCTCAGTACCTCAGATTCTTCTCCCACAGCACCTCAGATAGTGCTCCCTCAATATCTCAGAATGTGCTCACTCAGTACCTCAGCAAGTGCGCCCTTACTACCTCAGAAAGTGCTCCCTCAATCCCTCAGAAAGTGCTCCCTCAGTACCTCAGAAAGTGCTCTTTCAATATCTCAGGAAGTGCTCCCTCAGTACCTCAGATAATGCTCCCTCATTACCTCAGAAAGTGCTCTTTCAATATCTCAGAAAGTGCTCCCACAGTATCTCGGAAAGTGTTCCCTCAATCCATCAGAAGGTGCACCCTCAGTACCCCAGAAACTGCCCCCTCAATTCCTCAGATGGCTCTCCCTCAGTACCTCAGGTAGTTCTCCCTCATTACCTCAAATAGTTATCCCTCAGTACCTCACAAAGTGCTGCCTCAATACCGGAGAAAGTGTCCCCTCAAGACCTCAGACAGTGCTCCCTCAGTATCTCATAAAGTGCTCCATCAGTACCTCATAAAGTGCTCCCTCAGTACCCCAGAAACTGCCTCCTCAATACCTCAGATGGCTCTCCCTCAGTACCTCAGATAGTTCTCCCTCAGTAACTCAAATAGTTCTCCCTCAGTACCTCACCAAATGCTCCCTCAATACCTCAGATTGTTCTCCCACAGCACCTCAGATAGTTCTCCTTCAGTACCTCAGAAAGTGCTCCCTGAATACTTCAAAATGTGCCACCTCAATAACTCAGACAGTGCTCCCTCAGCACCTCATAAAATGCTCCCTCAGTACCTCAGAAAGTGCTCCCTCAATACATCAGATAATTCTCCCTCAATACCTCAGAAAGTCCTACCTCAGTACCTCTGATAGTGCTCGCACAATACCTCAGAAAGTGTCCCCTCAATACCTCAGAAAGTGTCCCTCAATACTTCAGAAAGTGCTCCCTCAGTACCACAGATAGTGCTCCCTCAATACCTCAGAAAGTGCTCCCTCAATATCTCAGGTAGTTCTCCCTCAATACCTTAAAGTCCTACCTCAATACCTCAGAAAGTGCTCCCTCAGTACCTCAGATAGTTCTCCCTCAGTACCTCAGATAGTTCTCCCTCATTTCCTCAGAAAGTGCTCCCTGAATACCTCAAAGTGCCACCTCAATACCTCAGACAGTGCTCTCTCAACACCTCAGAAAGTGCTCCATTAGTACACCAGAAGTTGCCTCCTCAATACCTCAGTTGGCTTTCCCTCAGTACCTCAGGTAGTTCTCCCTCAATACCTCAAATAGTTATCCCTCAGTACCTCATAAAGTGCTCCATCCGTGCCTCAGAAAGTGCTCCCTCTACATCAGAAAGTGCACCCTCTGTTCATCAGAAAGTGCTCCCTCAGTCCCTCAGATCGTTCTCCCCAATACCTCAGATAGTTCTCCCTCAATACCTCTTAAAGTGCTCCCTCAATACGTCTGAAAGTGCTCCGTCAATACATCCGAAAGTGCTCCCTCAGTACCTCAGATAGTTCTCCCTCTGTACCTCAGATAGTGCTCCTTCAATACCTCAGAAAGTGCTCCCTCAATACCTCCGAAAATGCTCCCTCAATACTTCAGATAGTTCTCCCTCAGTATCTCAGATAATGCTCCCGCAATTCCTCGGATAGTGCTCAATACCTCAGAAAGTGCTCGCTCAATAACTCAGAAAGTGCTACGTCAATTCCTTAGTACATCAGAAATTGCTCCCACAGTACTTCAGAAACTGCTCCCTCAGAGCCTCAAAAAGGGTCTCTCAATACCTCAGACAGTGCTCCCTCACTACTTCATAAAGTGCTATCTCAGTACCTCACATAGTGATCCCTCAATACCTCAGAAAGTGCTCCCTCTATACTCAGATTGTTCTCCCTCAATACCTCAGAAAGTGCTCCCACAATCCCTAAGAAAGTTGTCCCTCAGCACCTCAGAAAGTGTTCCCTCAGTACCCAGAAAGTGCTCCCTCAGTACCCCAGAAATTGGTCCCTCAATATCTCAGATAGTGCTCCCTCAGTACCACAGAAAGTGCTCCTTTACTAACTCAGAATGTGCTCCCTCAATACCTCAGACAGTTCTCCCTTAGTACCTCAGATAATGCTCCCTCAAAAACCTCAGAAATTGCTCTCTCAACATCTAAGAAAGTGCTCTCTCAATATCTCAGAAAGTGCTCCCACAATACCTCAGATACTGATCACTCAGTACCTCGCTCAATACCTCAGAAAACGTCCCCTCAATAACTCAGACAGTGTTCTCTCAGTACCTCAGAAATGCTCCCTCAATACTACAGAAAGTGCTCCCTCAACACCTCAGATGGTTGTCCCTCAGTACCTCAGATAGTTCTCCCTCAATACCTCAAATAGTTCTCCCTCAGTACTTCAGAAAGTGCTCCCTCAATACCTCAGACAGTGCTCCCTCAGTGCCTCAGGAAGTGCTCTCTCAGTATCTCAAAAAGTGCTCTCTTAATACTTCGGACAGTGCTACCTCAATACCTCAGAAAGTGCTCCCTCAATATCTCAGAAAGTGCTCAATCAATACCTCAGAAAGTGTTCCTTCAGTACCTCAGAAAGTGCTCTCTCAGTACCCCAGAAACTGCCTCCTCACTACCTCAGATGGCTCTCCCTCAGTACCTCAGATAGTTCTCCTCAATACCTCAGATAGTTCTCCCTCAGTACCTCAGAAAGAACTCCCTCAATACCTCAGAATGTGCCCCCACAATACCTCAGACTGTGCTCCCTCAGTACATCAGATCGTTATCCTTCAATACCTCAGATAGTTCTCCCTCAGTACCTTAGAAAGTGCTCCCTCAGTACATCAGAAAGTGCCCCTCAATACCTCAGAAATTGCCCCTCAATACCTCAGGCACTGCTCCCTCAGTACCTCAAAAAGTGCTCCCTCAGTACATCAGAAAGAGTTCCCACAATACCTCAGAAAATGCTCCCTGAACACAAGAGAAAGTGCTCCCTCAGTACCTCAAAAAGTGCTCCCACAATACCTCAGATACTGATCACTCAGTACCTCAGCAAGTGCCCGCTCAATACCTCAGAAAGTGTCCCCTCAATACCTCTGACCGTGCTCTCTCAGTACCTCAGATATGCTCCCTCAAAACCTCAGAAAGTGTTCCCTCAGTACCTCAGAAAGTGCTCCCTCAGTACCTCAGATGGTTCTCCCTCAATACCTCAGAACGTGCTCGCTCAATACCTCAGAAATTGTTCCCATATATTTCAAAAAGTTCTCCCTCTATACCTCAGATAGTGCTCCTTCAATACCTCAAAGTGCTCCCTGAATACTTCAGATAGTTCTCCCTCACTACCTCAGATAATGCTCCCTCAATTCCTCTGATAGTGCTCCCTCAATACCTCAGATTGTGCTCCCTTACTACCTCAGAAAGTGCTCCCTCAGTACCTCAGAAAATACCCCCCCCCCAATATCTAAGAAAGCACCACTTTATTGTGTTTAACCCCCAAAGCCCCTCAGACAGTAGCTCCACAAAACATTCACACCCTCAACACTTCAGGGCTCAGCCCAGCTCCCCCCTCAGACTGTGTTCAAACCCCTTCAGACGGTAATGACCCACATCCACCCCTGTCCAAGATTGGAGCCCATGTTCCCAGAAGATGACTTGTCTCTCTGGATTAATTTTAGAATTCCTACAGTGTAGAAGCAAGCTATTCCGTCCATTGAGCCCACTCTGACTGTCTGAACAGCATCCCACCCAGACTCACATCCTCTACTCTATTCCTGTAATGCTGCATTTCCCATGGCATCTTTGGACTGAGAGAGGAAAGTGGAGCACCCGGAGGAAACCCGCACAGGTACAGAGAGAATGTGTAAACTCTACACAGACAGTCACCGGGAGTTAGAATCAAACCACTGAGGCACCGTGCGGTCCTCTCTCCCTGGATGTCATCTCATCTAACCTTTTACTAAGCAGTCTCCCATGTGAAAACTTCTCATCTGTCTCCTTGGTCATCCCTTGAAAAGCTCTATCAAGTTGGACACATCATTTCCACAAACAAAGCCAAGCTGACCATCCCTAATCAATTCTTGCTTTTCCAAGTGTATGTAAGTTGTCTCTCAGAATGCCCTCCAACAGCTGACCCACCACTGCCATCAGGCTCACAGCTCCATAGTACAATGGCTGTACCTTGCAGCCTTACTTCAATAATGGCCCATCATTAACCACCCTCCAGTCTTCAGGCACCTCACCCGTTGTCACTGATCAGTCCATCTGACAAGGCCATCTCCATCCTTCTGTCACCTAAGGCTATCCTCCTCCGTATTTATCACCCAAAAAATCTTCATATCATTCATGAACCCAATGATTAACCATCCACCATTCAAACCTACATTTTTTCTATCAACCACATCAGCAAGACCCAACAGTGAGACATGAACGGACAGAGATTTCTCATTGGGCCATCACTGTCTGCTTCCTGCCACTCAGCATTCTGCGCCAAATTCCTTGGATCTTGAGTTTTTATGTTCACGATCAGTTTTCGGTATGGATCCTGATAAAAGCCTTACTGACCTCCAAGTGACTACAGGAAAGTATTGCCCTTATTTACACACCTGGTCACCTCCTTAAACAGTGCAATCCCATTGGTCAGACCTGACCTCCCCTTAACAGAACCATTCTGACTGTTCTTCATGTACTCCAGTCTCTTTAAATGCTGATTAATTCTATCTCCCAAACTTGCTTCCAACAGACGTCCCACCCACGATATTAGCCTGACTGGCCTGTAGCTGCCTGGCATATCCCATGCTCCCTCTTGAATAACAGTAACACATGGTTAGTCCGACGACAACTCTCCTGTGGCCAGAGAGGATTTGAAAATGTTTGCTAGTGTCCCTGCTCCTTCCTCCATCACCTCATTCGGTAAAGTGAGACACATTTCCACCGTCTTTGGAGATTTATTGGGTTGTGAGAAGGCCAGACCATTCAGAACCATCTCTCTCACTATATATGCATATTCATGTAATTATATTACAGAGCATCTCCACGATTTCATATCAACCCTGTCCCAGTGAGCACTGACAAAATGCATCCATTCACTACACCCTCTGGGTCCATGCACAAACTCTCTGTGTCTTCCACAAACTACTCTTTCTCTCATTATCAATTCATCCTTAATGTCACTGTAAGGAATTTTCAGATTTTTATTTCCACTCTTAGCCCTCCTCTCTCCCAGGCAATTAGCCTGCGATACGATTTGGAGGAGTGTGGGATATCATTCTGGAAGTGGCTGAGCATTGGAAAGTCAGAAATAAGAAACACACGCCTGTGCTGCGTGTGGGGCAGTGGGACCATTTGGGATGAGCAGACGGAAGCTGAGCAATAAACCTCAGCCCTGCAGCATGAAAATATCCTTTTGAGCTGGCAGGTCAGTCATGTGAAACGAAACCTCCAACCCTGGGAAAAGAGGATGGAACCTCTTCAAGTTCAAAAACCAAATGAAGACGGTCTGTTTGAACACAGTCTCTGGAATCTGGACACGGGAATCATTGCTGAGCAGGGTCTGTAGGACGCAGAAGCAAATGTACTGAACAATTCCAGATATTCCTCTTAGACCACAAGGCATGGGAGCAGAAACTAGGCCATTCAGCCCATCTGATTGTATGGCACTCACCCAGTACTGACTCTCTTACAATGCCAGTTGCCCCTTAGACAGATGCGCTGACAGTGCTGCACTCCCTCAGTACTGACACTCTGACAGCTCAGCAAACCTCAGTTCTGACACTCTGACAGTGCAACGCTTCGTCAGGCATGACCCTCTGACAGTGTGGTACTCCCTTAGTACTGACCTTCTGACAGTGCAGCACTCCCTCAGTACAGACCCTCTGACAGTGCAGCACTCCCTCAGTACTGACCCTCTGACAGTGCAGCTCTCGCTCAGTCCTGAACCTCTGACAGTGCAGCATTCCCTCAGTACTGACCCTCTGACAGTGCAGTGCTCCCTCAGTACTGACCCTCTCACAGTGTAGCACTCCCTCAGTACTGACCCTCTGACAGTGCACCACTCCCTCAGTACAGACCCTCCGACAATGCAGCTTTCCCACAGTATAGACCCTCTGACAGTGCAGCACTCCATCAGTACTGAACATCTGACAGTGCGACACTCACTCATTACTGACCCTTTGACAGTGCTGCACTCCCTCAGTATTGACCCTCTGACAGTGCAGCACTCCCCCAGAACTGATGATCCGACAATGCAGGTTTCCCACAGTACAGACCTTCGGACAGTGCAGCCGTCCCTCAGTACTGACCCTCTAACAGTGCAGCACTACCTCAGCACTGACCCTCTGATAGTGCTGCACTCCCTCAACAATGACCCTCTGACAGTGCAGCACTCCCTCAGAACTGACATTCTGACAGTGCAGCACTCCCTCAGTACAGACCCTCTTACAGTGCAGCACTCCCTCAGTACTGACCGTCGGACAGTGCAGCACTCACTCAGTACTGTCCCTCTTACAATGCAGCACTCCCTCAGTACTGAACCTCTTACACTGCAGCACACCCTCATTACTGACCCTCTGACAGTGGAGCGCTCCCTCAGTACTGACCCTCCAACAATGCAGCATTCCCTCAGCACTGACCCTCTGACAGTGCAGCACTCCTCAGTACTGACCCTCTGACAGTGCAGCACTCCCTCAGTACTGACCCTCTGACAGTGCAGCACTCCCTCAGTAATGACCCTCTGACCGCTCAGCAAACCTAAGGTCTGAAACTCTGACAGTGCAACGCTTCCTCAGTCATGACCCTCTGACAGTGTGGTACTCCCTCTGCACTGACCCTCTTACAGTGCAACACTCCCTCAGGACTGACCCTCTCACAGTGTAGCATTCCCTCAGTACTGACCCTCTGACAGTGCACCAATCCCTCAGTAAAGACCCTCCGACAATGCAGCACTCCATCAGTACTGAACATCTGACTGTGCGACACTCACTCAGTACTGACCCTTTGACAGTGCTACACTCCCTCAGTACTGACCCTCTGACAGTGCAGCACTCCCTCAGAACTGATGATCCGAAAATGCAGGTTTCCCACAGTACAGCCGTTCGGACAGTGCAGCACTCCCTCAGTACTGACCCTCTAACAGTGCAGCACTCCCTCAGCACTGAACCTCTGATAGTGCTGCACTCCCTCAGCAATGACCCTCTGACAATGCAGCTTTCCCACAGTATAGACCATCTGACAGTGCAGCACTCCATCAGTACTGAACATCTGACAGTGCGACACTCACTCATTACTGACCCTTTGACAGTGCTGCACTCCCTCAGTACTGACCCTCTGACAGTGCAGCACTCCCCCAGAACTGATGATCCGACAATGCAGGTTTCCCACAGTACAGACCTTCGGACAGTGCAGCCGTCCCTCAGTACTGACCCTCTAACAGTGCAGCACTCCCTCAGCACTGACCCTCTGATAATGCTGCACTCCCTCAACAATGACCCTCTGACAGTGCAGCACTCCCTCAGAACTGACATTCTGACAGTGCAGCACTCCCTCAGTACAGACCCTCTTACAGTGCAGCACTCCCTCAGTACTGACCGTCGGACAGTGCAGCACACACTCAGTACTGTCCCTCTTACAATGCAGCACTCCCTCAGTACTGAACCTCTTACACTGCAGCACACCCTCATTACTGACCCTCTGACAGTGGACCGCTCCCTCAGTACTGACCCTCTGTTAGTGCAGCACTCCCTCAGTAATGACCCTCTGACCGCTCAGCAAACCTCAGGTCTGAAACTCTGACAGTGCAACGCTTCCTCAGTCATGACCCTCTGACAGTGTGGTACTCCCTCTGCACTGACCCTCTTACAGTGCAACACTCCCTCAGGACTGACCCTCTCACAGTGTAGCATTCCCTCAGTACTGACCCTCTGACAGTGCACCAATCCCTCAGTATAGACCCTCCGGCAATGCAGCACTCCATCAGCACTGAACATCTGACTGTGCGACACTCACTCAGTACTGACCCTTTGACAGTGCTGCACTCCCTCAGTACTGACCCTCTTACAGTGCAGGACTCCCTCAGAACTGATGATCCGACAATGCAGGTTTCCCACAGTACAGACGTTCGGACAGTGCAGCACTCCCTCAGTACTGACCCACTAACAGTGCAGCACTCCCTCAGCACTGACCCTCTGATAGTGCTGCACTCCCTCAGCAATGACCCTCTGACAGTGCGGCACTCCCTCAGAGCTGATATTGTGACAGTGCAGCACTCCCTCAGTACTGACCCTCTGACAGTGCTCCACTCCCTCAGTACAGACACTCTTACAGTGCAGCACTCCCTCAGTACTGACCGTCGGACTGTGCAGCACTCACCCAGTACTGACTCTCTTACAATGCCAGTTGCCCCTTAGACAGATGCGCTGACAGTGCTGCACTCCCTCAGTACTGACACTCTGACAGCTCAGCAAACCTCAGTTCTGACACTCTGACAGTGCAACGCTTCGTCAGGCATGACCCTCTGACAGTGTGGTACTCCCTTAGTACTGACCTTCTGACAGTGAAGCACTCCCTCAGTACAGACTCTCTGACAGTGCAGCACTCCCTCAGTACTGACCCTCTGACAGTGCAGCTCTCGCTCAGTCCTGACCATCTGACAGTGCAGCATTCCCTCAGTACTGACCCTCTGACAGTGGAGCGCTCCCTCAGTACTGACCCTCTCACAGTGTAGCACTCCCTCAGTACTGACCCTCTGACAGTGCACCACTCCCTCAGTACAGACCCTCCGACAATGCAGCTTTCCCACAGTATAGACCCTCTGACAGTCCAGCACTCCATCAGTACTGAACATCTGACAGTGCGACACTCACTCATTACTGACCCTTTGACAGTGCTGCACTCCCTCAGTACTGACCCTCTGACAGTGCAGCACTCCCCCAGAACTGATGATCCGACAATGCAGGTTTCCCACAGTACAGACCTTCGGACAGTGCAGCCGTCCTTCAGTCCTGACCCTCTAACAGTGCAGCACTACCTCAGCACTGACCCTCTGATAGTGCTGCACTCCCTCAACAATGACCCTCTGACAGTGCAGCACTCCCTCAGAACTGACATTCTGACAGTGCAGCACTCCTTCAGTACAGACCCTCTTACAGTGCAGCACTCCCTCAGTACTGACCGTCGGACAGTGCAGCACTCACTCAGTACTGTCCCTCTTACAATGCAGCACTCCCTCAGTACTGAACCTCTTACACTGCAGCACACCCTCATTACTGACCCTCTGACAGTGGACCGCTCCCTCAGTACTGACCCTCTGACAGTGCAGCACTCACTCAGTACTGACCCTCCAACAATGCAGCATTCCCTCAGCACTGACCCTCTGACAGTGCTGCACTCCTCAATACTGACCCTCTGACAGTGCAGCACTCCCTCAGTACTGACCCTCTGACAGTGCAGCACTCCCTCAGTACTGACCCTCTGACAGTGCAGCACTTCCTCAGTCATGACCCTCTGACAGTGTGGTACTCCCTCTGCACTGACCATCTTACAATGCAACACTCCCTCAGGACTGACCCTCTCACAGTGTAGCATTCCCTCAGTACTGACCCTCTGACAGTGCACCAATCCCTCAGTATAGACCCTCCGACAATGCAGCACTCCATCAGTACTGAACATCTGACTGTGCGACACTCACTCAGTACTGACCCGTTGACAGTGCTGCACTCCCTCAGTACTGACCCTCTGACAGTGCAGCACTCCCTCAGAACTGATGATCCGACAATGCAGGTTTCCCACAGTACAGACGTTCGGACAGTGCAGCACTCCCTCAGTACTGACCCTCTAACAGTGCAGCACTCCCTCAGCACTGACCCTCTGATAGTGCTGCACTCCCTCAGCAATGACCTTCTGACAGTGCAGCACTCCCTCAGTACAGACCCTCTTACAGTGCAGCACTCACTCAGTACTGACCGTCGGACAGTGCAGCACTCCCTCAGTACTGTCCCTCTTACAAAGCAGCACTCCCCCAGTACTGAACCTCTTACACTGCAGCACCCCCTCATTACTGACCCTCTGACAGTGGAGCGCTCCCTCAGTACTGACCTTCTGACAGTGCAGCACTCCCTCAGTACAGACCCTCCGACAATGCAGCACTCCCCCAGTACTGAACCTCTTACACTGCAGCACCCCCTCATTACTGACCCTCTGACAGTGGAGCGCTCCCTCAGTACTGACCTTCTGACAGTGCAGCACTCCCTCAGTACTGACCCTCTGACAGTGCAGCACTCCCTCAACACTGACGCTCTGACAGTGCAGCACTCACTTAGTACTGACCCAAGACAGTGCACCACTCCCTCAGTACAGACCTTCTGACAGTGCAGCACTCCCTCAGTACTGACCCTCTGACAATGCAGCACTCCCTCAGTACTGACCCTCTGACAATGCAGCACTCCCTCAGCACTGACCCTCTTACGGTGCAGCTCTCCCTCAGCACTGACCCTCTGACAGTGCAGCACTCCCTCAGTACTGACCCTCTCACAGTGCAGCACTCCCTCAGTACTGACCCTCTGACAGTGCAGCATTCCCTCAGTAATGACCCTCTGACAGCTCAGCAAACCTCAGTTCTGACACTCTGACAGTGCGACGCTTCCTCAGTCATGACCCTCTGACAGTGCCGCACTCCCTCTGCACTGACCCTCTGACAGTGCAGCACTCCCTCAGAACTGATCTTCTGTCAGTGCAGCACTTCGTCAGTACTGACCCTCTGACAGTTCTCCACTACCTCAGTACAGACCCTCTTACAGTGCAGCACTCCTTCAGTACTGACCCTCTAACAGTGCAGCACTCCCTCACTACTGAACAATTACAGTGCAGCACTCCCTCAGTACTGACCTGCTGACAGTGCTGCACTTCCTCAGTACTGACCCCCTTACAGTGCAGCACTCACTCAGTACTGAACCTCTTACACTGCAGCACCCCCTTTATTACTGACCTTCTGACAGTGCAGTACTCCCTCAACACTGACCCTCTGACTGTTCAGCATTCCCTCAGTACTGACACTCTGACAGTGCAGCTCTCCCTCAGTACTGACCCTTTGACAGTGCAGCTCTCCCTCAGTACTGACCCTCTGACAGTGTAGCTCTCCCTCAGCACTGACCCTTTGACAGTGCAGCCGACCCTCAGCACTGACCCTCTGACAGTGCAGAACTCCCTCAGTACTGACCCTTTGACAGTGCAGCACTCTCGCAGTACTGACCCTCCAACAAAGCAGCACTCCCTCAGTACTGACCCTCTGACAGTGCAGCATTCCCTCAGTACTGACACTCTGACAGTGCAGCTCTCCCTCAGTACTGACCCTTTGACAGTGCAGCTCTCCCTCAGTACTGACCCTCTGACAGTGTAGCTCTCCCTCAGCACTGACCATCGGACAGAGCAGCACTCCCTTAGTACAGACCCATTGACAGTGCAGCACTCCGTCAGTGTTGACCCTCTGACAGTGCCGCACTCCCTCAGTACTGACCCTCTGACAGTTCAGCACTCACTCAGTACTGACACTCTGACAGTGCAGAACTCCCTCAGTACAGACCTTCTGACAGTGCAGCACTCCCTCAGTACTGACCCTCTGACTGTGCAGCACTCCCTCCTTACTGACGCTCTGACAGTGCTGCACTCCCTCAGTACTGACCCTCCAACAATGCAGCATTCCCTCAGCACTGACCTTCTGACAGTGCAGCACTCCCTCAGTACTGACCCTCTGACAGTGCAGCACTCCCTCAGTAATGACCCTCTGACCGCTCAGCAAACCTCAGGTCTGAAACTCTGACAGTGCAACGCTTCCTCAGTCATGACCCTCTGACAGTGTGGTGCTCCCTCTGCACTGACCCTCTTACAGTGCAGCACTCCCTCAGGACTGACCCTCTCAAAGTGTAGCACTCCCTCAGTACTGACCCTCTGACAGTGCACCAATCCCTCAGTACAGACCCTCCGACAATGCAGCACTCCATCAGTACTGAACATCTGACTGTGCGACACTCACTCAGTACAGACCCTTTGACAGTGCTGCACTCCCTCAGTACTGAACATCTGACTGTGCGACACTCACTCAGAACTGATGATCCGACAATGAAGGTTTCCCACAGTACAGACGTTCGGACAGTGCAGCACTCCCTCAGTACTGACCCTCTAACAGTGCAGCACTCCCTCAGCACTGACCCTCTGATAGTGCTGCACTCCCTCAGCAATGACCCTCTGACAGCGCAGCACTCCCTCAGAACTGACATTCTGACAGTGCAGCACTCCCTCAGTACTGACCCTCTGACAGTGCTCCACTCCCTCAGTACAGACCCTCTTACAGTGCAGCACTCCCTCAGTACTGACCGTCGGACAGTGCAGCACTCCCTCAGTACTGTCCCTCTTACAATGCAACACTCCCCCAGTACTGAACCTCTTACACTGCAGCACCCCCTCATTACTGACCCCCTGACAGTGGAGCGCTCCCTCAGTACTGACCTTCTGACAGTGCAGCACTCCCTCAGTACAGACCCTCCGACAATGCAGCACTTCCCCAGTACTGCACCTCTTACACTGCAGCACCCCCTCATTACTGACCCTCTGACAGTGGAGCGCTCCCTCAGTACTGACCTTCTAACAGTGAAGCACTCCCTCAGTACTGACCCTCTGACAGTGCAGCACTCACTCAGTACTGACCCAAGATAGTGCACCACTCCCTCAGTACAGACCCTCTTACAGTGCAGCACTCCCCCAGTACTGAACCTCTTACACTGCAGCACCCCCTCATTACTGACCCTCTGACAGTGGAGCGCTCCCTCAGTACTGACCTTCTGACAGTGCAGCACTCCCTCAGTACAGACCCTCCGACAATGCAGCACTCCCCCAGTACTGAACCTCTTACACTGCAGCACCCCCTCATTACTGACCGTCTGACAGTGGAGCGCTCCCTCAGTACTGACCTTCTGACAGTGCAGCACTCCCTCAGTACTGACCCTCTGACAGTGCAGCACTCCCTCAACACTGACGCTCTGACAGTGCAGCACTCACTCAGTACTGACCCAAGACAGTGCACCACTCCCTCAGTACAGACTTTCTGACAGTGCAGCACTCCCTCAGTACTGACCCTCTGACAATGCAGCACTCCCTCAGCACTGACCCTCTGACAGTGCAGCACTCTCTCAGCACTGACCCTCTTACAGTGCAGCAATGCCTCAGGACTGACCCTCTCACAGTGTAGCACTCCCTCAGTACTGACCCTCTGACAGTGCACCAATCCCTCAGTACAGACCCTCCGACAATGCAGCACTCCCTCAGTACTGAACATCTGACTGTGCGACACTCCCTCAGTAATGACCCTCTGACAGCTCAGCAAACCTCCGTTCTGACACTCTGACAGTGCAACGCTTCCTCAGTCATGACCCTCTGACAGTGCCGCACTCCCTCAGCACTGACCCTCTGACAGTGCAGCACTCCCTCAGAACTGATCTTCTGTCAGTGCAGCACTTCTTCAGTACTGACCCTCTGACAGTGCTCCACTACCTCAGTACAGACCCTCTTACAGTGCAGCATTCCCTCAGTACTGACCCTCTAACAGTGCAGCACTCCCTCAGTACTGACCCACTTACAGTGCAGCACTCCCTCAGTACTGACCCGCTGACAGTGCAGCATTCCCTCAGTACTGAACCTCTTACACTGCAGCACCCCCACATTACTGACCTTCTGACAGTGCAGCACTCCCTCAACACTGACCCTCTGACTGTTCAGCATTCCCTCAGTACTGACCCTCTGACAGTGCAGCACTCCCTCAGTGTTGACCCTCTGACAGTGCATCTCTCTCGCAGTACTGACCCTCCAACAATGCAGCACTCCCTCAGCACTGACCCTCTGACAGTGCAGCACTCCCTCAGTACTGACCCGCCAACAATGCAGCACTCCCTCAGTACTGACCCTTTGACAGTGCAGCACTCCCTCAGCACTGACCCTCTGACAGTGCAGCACTCCCTCAGTACTGACCCTCTGAGAGTGCAGCACTCTCGCAGTACTGACCCTCCAACAATGCAGCACTCCCTCAGTACTGACCCTCTGACAGTGCAGCATTCCCTCAGTACTGACCCTCTAACAGTGCAGCTCTCCCTCAGTACTGACCCTCTGACAGTGCAGCTCTACCTCAGTACTGACCATCTGACAGTGCAGCTCTCCCTCAGCACTGACCCTCGGACAGAGCAGCACTCCCTTAGTACTGACCCATTGACAGTGCAGCACTCCCTCAGTGTTGACCCTCTGACAGTGCAGCACTCCTCAGTACTGACCCTCTGACAGTGCAGCACTCACTCAGTACTGACACTCTGACAGTGCAGCACTCCCTCAGTACAGACCTTCTGACAGTGCAGCACTCCCTCAGTACTGTCCCTCTGACTGTGCAGCATTCCCTCCTTACTGACCATCTGACAGTGCAGCACTCCCTCAGTGTTGACCCTCTGACAGTGCTGCACTCCCTCAGTACTGACCCTCCAACAATGCAGCATTCCCTCAGCACTGACCCTCTGACAGTGCAGCACTCCTCAGTACTGACCCTCTGACGGTGCAGCACTCCCTCAGTACTGACCCTCTGACAGTGCAGCACCCCCTCAGTAATGACCCTCTGACCGCTCAGCAAACCTCAGGTCTGAAACTCTGACAGTGCAACGCTTCCTCAGTCATGACCATCTGACCGTGTGGTGCTCCCTCTGCACTGACCCTCTTACAGTGCAGCACTCCCTCAGGACTGACCCTCTCACAGTGTAGCACTCCCTCAGTACTGACCCTCTGACAGTGCACCAATCCCTCAGTACAGACCCTCCGACAATGCAGCACTCCCTCAGTACTGAACATCTGACTGTGCGACACTCACTCAGAACTGATGATCCGACAATGCAGGTTTCCCACAGTACAGACGTTCGGACAGTGCAGCATTCCCTCAGAACTGACATTCTGACAGTGCAGCACTCCCTCAGTACTGACCCTCTGACAGTGCTCCACTCCCTCAGTACAGACCCTCTTACAGTGCAGCACTCCCTCAGTACTGACCGTCGGACAGTGCAGCACTCCCTCAGTACTGTCCCTCTTACAATGCAGCACTCCACCAGTACTGAACCTCTTACACTGCAGCACCCCCACATTACTGACCCTGTGACAGTGGAGCGCTCCCTCAGTACTGACCTTCTGACAGTGCAGCACTCCCTCAGTACAGACCCTCCGACAATGCAGCACTCCCCCAGTACTGAACCTCTTACACTGCAGCACCCCCTCATTACTGACCCTCTGACAGTGGAGCGCTCCCTCAGTACTGACCCTCTCACAGTGTAGCACTCCCTCAGTACTGACCCTCTGACAGTGCACCACTCCCTCAGTACAGACCCTCCGACAATGCAGCTTTCCCACAGTATAGACCCTCTGACAGTCCAGCACTCCATCAGTACTGAACATCTGACAGTGCGACACTCACTCATTACTGACCCTTTGACAGTGCTGCACTCCCTCAGTATTGACCCTCTGACAGTGCAGCACTCCCCCAGAACTGATGATCCGACAATGCAGGTTTCCCACAGTACAGACCTTCGGACAGTGCAGCCGTCCCTCAGAACTGACCCTCTAACAGTGCAGCACTACCTCAGCACTGACCCTCTGATAGTGCTGCACTCCCTCAACAATGACCCTCTCACAGTGCAGCACTCCCTCAGAACTGACATTCTGACAGTGCAGCACTCCCTCAGTACAGACCCTCTTACAGTGCAGCACTCCCTCAGTACTGACCGTCGGACAGTGCAGCACTCACTCAGTACTGTCCCTCTTACAATGCAGCACTCCCTCAGTACTGAACCTCTTACACTGCAGCACACCCTCATTACTGACCCTCTGACAGTGGAGCGCTCCCTCAGTACTGACCCTCCAACAATGCAGCATTCCCTCAGCACTGACCCTCTGACAGTGCAGCACTCCTCAGTACTGACCCTCTGACAGTGCAGCACTCCCTCAGTACTGACCCTCTGACAGTGCAGCACTCCCTCAGTAATGACCCTCTGACCGCCCAGCAAACCTGAGGTCTGAAACTCTGACAGTGCAACGCTTCCTCAGTCATGACCCTCTGACAGTGTGTTACTCCCTCTGCACTGACCCTCTTACAGTGCAACACTCCCTCAGGACTGACCCTCTCACAGTGTAGCATTCCCTCAGTACTGACCCTCTGACAGTGCACCAATCCCTCAGTAAAGACCCTCCGACAATGCAGCACTCCATCAGTACTGAACATCTGACTGTGCGACACTCACTCAGTACTGACCCTTTGACAGTGCTACACTCCCTCAGTACTGACCCTCTGACAGTGCAGCACTCCCTCAGAACTGATGATCCGACAATGCAGGTTTCCCACAGTACAGACGTTCGGACAGTGCAGCACTCCCTCAGTACTGACCCTCTAACAGTGCAGCACTCCCTCAGCACTGACCCTCTGATAGTGCTGCACTCCCTCAGCAATGACCCTCCGACAATGAAGCTTTCCCACAGTATAGACCCTCTGACAGTGCAGCACTCCCTCAGTACTGACCCTCTAACAGTGCAGCACTCCCTCAGCACTGACCCTCTGATAGTGCTGCACTCCCTCAGCAATGACCCTCCGACAATGAAGCTTTCCCACAGTATAGACCCTCTGACAGTGCAGCACTCCATCAGTACTGAACATGTGACAGTGCGACACTCACTCATTACTGACCCTTTGACAGTGCTGCACTCCCTCAGTACTGACCCTCTGACAGTGCAGCACGCCCCCAGAACTGATGATCCGACAATGCAGGTTTCCCACAGTACAGACCTTCGGACAGTGCAGCCGTCCCTCAGTACTGACCCTCTAACAGTGCAGCACTCATTCAGCACTGACCCTCTGATAATGCTGCACTCCCTCAGCAATGACCCTCCGACAATGCAGCTTTCCCACAGTATAGACCCTCTGACAGTGCAGCACTCCCCCAGAACTGATGATCCGACAATGCAGGTTTCCCACAGTACAGACCTTCGGACAGTGCAGCCGTCCCTCAGTACTGACCCTCTAACAGTGCAGCACTCCCTCAGCACTGACCATCTGATAATGCTGCACTCACTCAACAATGACCCTCTGACAGTGCAGCACTCCCTCAGAACTGACATTCTGACAGTGCAGCACTCCGTCAGTACAGACCCTCTTACAGTGCAGCACTCCCTCAGTACTGACCGTCGGACAGTGCAGCACTGACTCAGTACTGTCCCTCTTACAATGCAGCACTCCCTCAGTACTGAACCTCTTACACTGCAGCACACCCTCATTACTGACCCTCTGACAGTGGATCGCTCCCTCAGTACTGACCCTCTGACAGTGCAGCACTCACTCAGTACTGACCCTCCAACAATGCAGCATTCCCTCAGCACTGACCCTCTGACAGTGCAGCACTCCTCAGTACTGACACTCTGACTGTGCAGCACTCCCTCAGTACTGACCCTCTGACAGTGCAGCACTCCCTCAGTAATGACCCTCTGACCGCTCAGCAAACCTCAGGTCTGAAACTCTGACAGTGCAACGCTTCCTCAGTCATGACCCTCTGACAGTGTGGTACTCCCTCTGCACTGACCCTCTTTCAGTGCAACACTCCCTCAGGACTGACCCTCTCACAGTGTAGCATTCCCTCAGTACTGATCCTCTGACAGTGCACCAATCCCTCAATATATACCCTCCGACAATGCAGCACTCCATCTGTACTGAACATCTGACTGTGCGACACTCACTCAGTACTGACCCTTTGACAGTGCTGCACTCCCTCAGTACTGACCCTCTGACAGTGCAGCACTCCCTCAGAACTGATGATCCGACAATGCAGGTTTCCCACAGTACAGACGTTCGGACAGTGCAGCACTCCCTCAGTACTGACCCTCTAACAGTGCAGCACTCCCTCAGCACTGACCCTCTGATAGTGCTGCACTCCCTCAGCAATGACCCTCTGACAGTGCAGCACTCCCTCAGAGCTGATATTGTGACAGTGCAGCACTCCCTCAGTACTGACCCTCTGACAGTGCTCCACTCCCTCAGTACAGACCCTCTTACAGTGCAGCACTCCCTCAGTACTGACCGTCGGACTGTGCAGCACTCACCCAGTACTGACTCTCTTACAATGCCAGTTGCCCCTTAGACAGATGCGCTGACAGTGCTGCACTCCCTCAGTACTGACACTCTGACAGCTCAGCAAACCTCAGTTCTGACACTCTGACAGTGCAACGCTTCGTCAGGCATGACCCTCTGACAGTGTGGTACTCCCTTAGTACTGACCTTCTGACAGTGAAGCACTCCCTCAGTACAGACCCTCTGACAGTGCAGCACTCCCTCAGTACTGACCCTCTGACAGTGCAGCTCTCGCTCAGTCCTGACCATCTGACAGTGCAGCATTCCCTCAGTACTGACCCTCTGACAGTGCAGTGCTCCCTCAGTACTGACCCTCTCACAGTGTAGCACTCCCTCAGTACGGACCCTCTGACAGTGCACCACTCCCTCAGTACAGACCCTCCGACAATGCAGCTTTCCCACAGTATAGACCCTCTGACAGTCCAGCACTCCATCAGTACTGAACATCTGACAGTGCGACACTCACTCATTACTGACCCTTTGACAGTGCTGCACTCCCTCAGTACTGACCCTCTGACAGTGCAGCACTCCCCCAGAACTGATGATCCGACAATGCAGGTTTCCCACAGTACAGACCTTCGGACAGTGCAGCCGTCCCTCAGCACTGACCTTCTGATAGTGCTGCACTCCCTCAACAATGACCCTCTGACAGTGCAGCACTCCCTCAGAACTGACATTCTGACAGTGCAGCACTCCCTCAGTACAGACCCTCTTACAGTGCAGCACTCCCTCAGTCCTGACCGTCGGACAGTGCAGCACTCACTCAGTACTGTCCCTCTTACAATGCAGCACTCCCTCAGTACTGAACCTCTTACACTACAGCACACCCTCATTACTGACCCTCTGACAGTGGAGCGCTCCCTCAGTACTGACCCTCTGACAGTGCAGCACTCACTCAGTACTGACCCTCCAACAATGCAGCATTCCCTCAGCACTGACCCTCTGACAGTGCAGCACTCCTCAGTACTGACCCTCTGACAGTGCAGCACTCCCTCAGTACTGACCCTCTGACAGTGCAGCACTCCCTCAGTACTGACCCTCTGACAGTGCAGCACTTCCTCAGTCATGACCCTCTGACAGTGTGGTACTCCCTCTGCACTGACCCTCTTACAGTGCAACACTCCCTCAGGACTGACCCTCTCACAGTGTAGCATTCCCTCAGTACTGACCCTCTGACAGTGCACCAATCCCTCAGTATAGACCCTCCGACAATGCAGCACTCCATCAGTACTGAACATCTGACTGTGCGACACTCACTCAGTACTGACCCGTTGACAGTGCAGCACTCCCTCAGTACTGACCCTCTAACAGTGCAGCACTCCCTCAGCACTGACCCTCTGATAGTGCTGCACCCACTCAGCAATGACCCTCTGACAGTGCAGCACTACCACAGAACTGACATTCTGACAGTACAGCACTCCCTCAGTACTGACCCTCTGACAGTGCTCCACTCCCTCAGTACAGACCCTCTTACAGTGCAGCACTCCCTCAGTACTGACCGTCGGACAGTGCAGCACTCCCTCAGTACTGTCCCTCTTACAATGCAGCACTCCCCCATTACTGAACCTCTTACACTGCAGCACGCCCTCATTACTGACCCTCTGACAGTGGAGAACTCCCTCAGTACTGACCTTCTGACAGTGCAGCACTCCCTCAGTACTGACCCTCTGACAGTGCAGCACTCCCTCAACACTGACGCTCTGACAGTGCAGCACTCACTCAGTACTGACCCAAGACAGTGCACCATTCCCTCAGTACAGACCTTCTGACAGTGCAGCACTCCCTCAGTACTGACCCTCTGACAATGCAGCACTCCCTCAGTACTGACCCTCTGACAATGCAGCACTCCCTCAGCACTGACCCTCTTACGGTGCAGCTCTCCCTCAGCACTGACCCTCTGAGAGTGCAGCACTCCCTCAGTACTGACCCTCTCACTGTGCAGCACTCCCTCAGTACTGACCCTCTGACAGTGCAGCATTCCCTCAGTAATGACCCTCTGACAGCTCAGCAAACCTCAGTTCTGACACTCTGACAGTGCAACGCTTCCTCAGTCATGACCCTCTGACAGTGCCGCACTCCCTCTGCACTGACCCTCTGACAGTGCAGCACTCCCTCAGTACTGACCCTCTGACAGTGCAGCACTTCCTCTGTCATGACCCTCTGACAGTGTGGTACTCCCTCTGCACTGACCCTCTTACAGTGCAACACTCCCTCAGGACTGACCCTCTCACAGTGTAGCATTCCCTCAGTACTGACCCTCTGACAGTGCACCAATCCCTCAGTATAGACCCTCCGACAATGCAGCACTCCATCAGTACTGAACATCTGACTGTGCGACACTCACTCAGTACTGACCCGTTGACAGTGCTGCACTCCCTCAGTACTGACCCTCTGACAGTGCAGCACTCCCTCAGAACTGATGATCTGACAATGCAGGTTTCCCACAGTACAGACGTTCGGACAGTGCAGCACTCCCTCAGTACTGACCCTCTAACAGTGCAGCACTCCCTCAGCACTGACCCTCTGATAGTGCTGCACTCCCTCAGCAATGACCCTCTGACAGTGCAGCACTCCCACAGAACTGACATTCTGACAGTACAGCACTCCCTCAGTACTGACCCTCTGACAGTGCTCCAGTCCCTCAGTACAGACCCTCTTACAGTGCAGCACTCCCTCAGTACTGACCGTCGGACAGTGCAGCACTCCCTCAGTACTGTCCCTCTTACAATGCAGCACTCCCCCAGTACTGAACCTCTTACACTGCAGCACCCCCTCATTACTGACCCTCTGACAGTGGAGCATTCCCTCAGTACTGACCTTCTGACAGTGCAGCACTCCCTCAGTACAGACCCTCCGACAATGCAGCACTCCCCCAGTACTGAACCTCTTACACTGCAGCACCCCCTCATTACTGACCCTCTGACAGTGGAGCGCTCCCTCAGTACTGACCTTCTGACAGTGCAGCACTCCCTCAGTACTGACCCTCTGACAGTGCAGCACTCCCTCAACACTGACGCTCTGACAGCGCAGCACTCACTCAGTACTGACCCAAGACAGTGCACCACTCCCTCAGTACAGACCTTCTGACAGTGCAGCACTCCCTCAGTACTGACCCTCTGACAATGCAGCACTCCCTCAGTACTGACCGTCGGACAATGCAGCACTCCCTCAGCACTGACCCTCTTACGGTGCAGCTCTCCCTCAGCACTGACCCTCTGAGAGTGCAGCACTCCCTCAGTACTGACCCTCTCACAGTGCAGCACTCCCTCAGTACTGACCCTCTGACAGTGCAGCATTCCCTCAGTAATGACCCTCTGACAGCTCAGCAAACCTCAGTTCTGACACTCTGACAGTGCAACGCTTCCTCAGTCATGACCCTCTGACAGTGCCGCACTCCCTCTGCACTGACCCTCTGACAGTGCAGCACTCCCTCAGTACTGACCCTCTGACAGTGCAGCACTTCCTCAGTCATGACCCTCTGACAGTGTGGTACTCCCTCTGCACTGACCCTCTTACAGTGCAACACTCCCTCAGGACTGACCCTCTCACAGTGTAGCATTCCCTCAGTACTGACCCTCTGACAGTGCACCAATCCCTCAGTATAGACCCTCCGACAATGCAGCACTCCATCAGTACTGAACATCTGACTGTGCGACACTCACTCAGTACTGACCCGTTGACAGTGCTGCACTCCCTCAGTACTGACCCTCTGACAGTGCAGCACTCCCTCAGAACTGATGATCCGACAATGCAGGTTTCCCACAGTACAGACGTTCGGACAGTGCAGCACTCCCTCAGTACTGACCCTCTAACAGTGCAGCACTCCCTCAGCACTGACCCTCTGATAGTGCTGCACTCCCTCAGCAATGACCCTCTGACAGTGCAGCACTCCCACAGAACTGACATTCTGACAGTACAGCACTCCCTCAGTACTGACCCTCTGACAGTGCTCCACTCCCTCAGTACAGACCCTCTTACAGTGCAGCACTCCCTCAGTACTGACCGTCGGACAGTGCAGCACTCCCTCAGTACTGTCCCTCTTACAATGCAGCACTCCCCCATTACTGAACCTCTTACACTGCAGCACCCCCTCATTACTGACCCTCTGACAGTGGAGCGCTCCCTCAGTACTGACCTTCTGACAGTGCAGCACTCCCTCAGTACAGACCCTCCGACAATGCAGCACTACCCCAGTACTGAACCTCTTACACTGCAGCACCCCCTCATTACTGACCCTCTGACAGTGGAACGCTCCCTCAGTACTGACCTTCTGACAGTGCAGCACTCCCTCAGTACTGACCTCTGACAGTGCAGCACTCCCTCAACACTGACGCTCTGACAGTGCAGCACTCACTCAGTACTGACCCAAGACAGTGCACCACTCCCTCAGTACAGACCTTCTGACAGTGCAGCACTCCCTCAGTACTGACCCTCTGACAATGCAGCACTCCCTCAGTACTGACCCTCTGACAATGCAGCACTCCCTCAGCACTGACCCTCTTACGGTGCAGCTCTCCCTCAGCACTGACCCTCTGAGAGTGCAGCACTCCCTCAGTACTGACCCTCTCACAGTGCAGCACTCCCTCAGTACTGACCCTCTGACAGTGCAGCATTCCCTCAGTAATGACCCTCTGACAGCTCAGCAAACCTCAGTTCTGACACTCTGACAGTGCAACGCTTCCTCAGTCATGACCCTCTGACAGTGCCGCACTCCCTCTGCACTGACCCTCTGACAGTGCAGCACTCCCTCAGAACTGATCTTCTGTCAGTGCAGCACTTCGTCAGTACTGACCCTCTGACAGTTCTCCACTACCTCAGTACAGACCCTCTTACAGTGCAGCACTCCCTCAGTACTGACCCTCTAACAGTGCAGCACTCCCTCAGTACTGAACAATTACAGTGCAGCACTCCCTCAGTACTGACCCGCTGACAGTGCTGCACTTCCTCAGTACTGACCCCCTTACAGTGCAGCACTCACTCAGTACTGAACCTCTTACACTGCAGCACCCCCTTTATTACTGATCTTCTGACAGTGCAGTACTCCCTCAACACTGACCCTCTGACTGTTCAGCATTCCCTCAGTACTGACCCTCTGACAGTGCAGCACTCCCTCAGTGTTGACCCTCTGACAGTGCATCACTCTCGCAGTACTGACCCGCCAACAATGCAGCACTCCCTCAGTACTGACCCTTTGACAGTGCAGCCGACCCTCAGCACTGACCCTCTGACAGTGCAGAACTCCCTCAGTACTGACCCTTTGACAGTGCAGCACTCTCGCAGTACTGACCCTCCAACAAAGCAGCACTCCCTCAGTACTGACCCTCTGACAGTGCAGCATTCCCTCAGTACTGACACTCTGACAGTGCAGCTCTCCCTCAGTACTGACCCTTTGACAGTGCAGCTCTCCCTCAGTACTGACCCTCTGACAGTGTAGCTCTCCCTCAGCACTGACCATCGGACAGAGCAGCACTCCCTTAGTACAGACCCATTGACAGTGCAGCACTCCCTCAGTGTTGACCCTCTGAAAGTGCAGCACTCCCTCAGTACTGACACTCTGACAGTGCAGAACTCCCTCAGTACAGACCTTCTGACAGTGCAGCACTCCCTCAGTACTGACCCTCTGACTGTGCAGCACTCCCTCCTTACTGACGCTCTGACAGTGCTGCACTCCCTCAGTACTGACCCTCCAACAATGCAGCATTCCCTCAGCACTGACCTTCTGACAGTGCAGCACTCCCTCAGTACTGACCCTCTGACAGTGCAGCACTCCCTCAGTAATGACCCTCTGACCGCTCAGCAAACCTCAGGTCTGAAACTCTGACAGTGCAACGCTTCCTCAGTCATGACCCTCTGACAGTGTGGTACTCCCTCTGCACTGACCCACTTACAGTGCAGCACTCCCTCAGGACTGACCCTCTCAAAGTGTAGCACTCCCTCAGTACTGACCCTCTGACAGTGCACCAATCCCTCAGTACAGACCCTCCGACAATGCAGCACTCCATCAGTACTGAACGTCTGACTGTGCGACACTCACTCAGTACTGACCCTTTGACAGTGCTGCACTCCCTCAGTACTGAACATCTGACTGTGCGACACTCACTCAGAACTGATGATCCGACAATGCAGGTTTCCCACAGTACAGACGTTCGGACAGTGCAGCACTCCCTCAGTACTGACCCTCTAACAGTGCAGCACTCCCTCAGCACTGACCTTCTGATAGTGCTGCACTCCCTCAGCAATGACCCTCTGACAGTGCAGCACTCCCTCAGAACTGACATTCTGACAGTGCAGCACTCCCTCAGTACTGACCGTCTGACAGTGCTCCACTCCCTCAGTACAGACCTTCTGAGAGTGCAGCATTCCCTCAGTACTGACCCTCTGACAATGCAGCACTCCCTCAGCACTGACCCTCTGAAAATGCAGCACTTCCTCAGCACTGACCCTCTGACAGTGCAGCACTCCCTCAGTACTGACCATCTCACAGTGTAGCAATCCCTCAGTACTGACCCTCTGACAGTGCACCAATCCCTCAGTACAGACCCTCCGACAATGCAGCACTCCATCAGTACTGAACATCTGACTGTGCGACACTCACTCAGTACTGACCCTTTGACAGTGCTGCACTCCCTCAGTACTGACCCTCTGACAGTGAAGCACACCCTCAGAACTGATGATCCGACAATGCAGGTTTCCCACAGGACAGACGTTCGGGCAGTGCAGCACTCCCTACGTACTGACCCTCTAACAGTGCAGCACTCCCTCAGCACTGAACTTCTGATAGTGCTGCACTCCCTCAGCAATGACCCTCTGACAGTGCAGCACTCCCTCAGAACTGACATTCTGATAGTGCAGCACTCCCTCAGTACTGACCCTCTGACAGTGCTCCACTCCCTCAGTACAGACCCTCTTACAGTGCAGCACTCCCTCAGTACTGACCGTCGGACAGTGCAGCACTCCCTCAGTACTGTCCCTCTTACACTGCAGCACCCCCTCATTACTGACCCTCTGACAGTGGAGCGCTCCCTCATTACTGACCTTCTGACAGTGCAGCACTCCCTCAGTACAGACCCTCCGACAATGCAGCACTCCCCCAGTACTGAACCTCTTACACTGCAGCACCCCCTCATTACTGACCCTCTGACAGTGGAGCGCTCCCTCAGTACTGACCTTCTGACAGTGCAGCACACCCTCAGTACTGACCCTCTGACAGTGCAGCACTCCCTCAACACTGACGCTCTGACAGTGCAGCACGCACTCAGTACTGATGATCCGACAATGCAGGTTTCCCACAGTACAGACGTTCGGACAGTGCAGCACTCCCTCAGTACTGACCTTCTGATAGTGCTGCACTCCCTCAGCAATGACCCTCTGACAGTGCAGCACTCCCTCAGAACTGACATTCTGACAGTGCAGCACTCCCTCAGTACTGACCCTCTGACAGTGCGCCAATCCCTCAGTACAGACCCTCTTACAGTGCAGCACTCCCTCAGTACTGACCGTCGGACAGTGCAGCACTCCCTCAGTACTGTCCCTCTTACAATGCAACACTCCAGAAGTACTGAACCTCTTACACTGCAGCAACCCCTCATTACTGACCCCCTGACAGTGGAGCGCTCCCTCAGTACTGACCTTCTGACAGTGCAGCACTCCCTCAGTACAGGCCCTCCGACAATGCAGCACTCCCCCAGTACTGCACCTCTTACACTGCAGCACCCCCTCATTACTGACCCTCTGACAGTGGAGCGCTCCCTCAGTACTGACCTTCTGACAGTGCAGCACTCCCTCAGTACTGACCCTCTGACAGTGCAGCACTCACTCAGTACTGACCCTCTGACAGTGCTCCACTCCCTCAGTACAGACCCTCTTTCAGTGCAGCACTCCCTCAGTACTGACCGTCGGACAGTGCAGCACTCCCTCAGTACTGTCCCTCTTACAATGCAGCACTCCACCAGTACTGAACCTCTTACACTGCAGCACCCCCTCATTACTGACCCTGTGACAGTGGAGCGCTCCCTCAGTACTGACCTTCTGACAGTGCAGCACTCCCTCAGTACAGACCCTCCGACAATGCAGCACTCCCCCAGTACTGAACCTCTTACACTGCAGCACCCCTCATTACTGACCCTCTTACAGTGGAGCGCTCCCTCAGTACTGACCTTCTGACAGTGCAGCACTCCCTCAGTACTGACCCTCTGACAGTGCAGCACTCCCTCAACACTGACACTCTGACAGTGCAGCACTCACTCAGTACTGACCCAAGACAGTGCACCACTCCCTCAGTACAGACCCTCTTACAGTGCAGCACTCCCTCCGTACTGACCGTCGGACAGTGCAGCACTCCCTCAGTACTGTCCCTCTTACAATGCAACACTCCAGAAGTACTGAACCTCTTACACTGCAGCACCCCCTCATTACTGACCCTCTGACAGTGGAGCGCTCCCTCAGTACTGACCTTCTGACAGTGCAGCACTACCTCAGTACAGACCCTCCGACAATGCAGCACTCCCCCAGTACTGAACCTCTTACACTGCAGCACCCCCTCATTACTGACCCTCTGACAGTGGAGCGCTCCCTCAGTACTGACCTTCTGACAGTGCAGCACTCCCTCAGTACTGACCCTCTGACAGTGCAGCACCCCCTCAACACTGACGCTCTGACAGTGCAGCACTCACTCAGTACTGACCCAAGACAGTGCACCACTCCCTCAGTACAGACCTTCTGAGAGTGCAGCACTCCCTCAGTACTGACCCTCTGACAATGCAGCACTCCCTCAGCACTGACCCTCTGAAAATGCAGCACTCCCTCAGCACTGACCTCTGACAGTGCAGCACTCCCTCAGTACTGACCCTCTCACAGTGTAGCACTCCCTCAGTACTGACCCTCTGACAGTGCACCAATCCCTCTGTAAAGACCATCCGACAATGCAGCACTCCATCAGTACTGAACATCTGACTGTGCGACACTCACTCAGTACTGACCCTTTGACAGTGCTGCACTCCCTCAGTACTGACCCTCTGACAGTGCAGCACACCCTCAGAACTGATGATCCGACAATGCAGGTTTCCCACAGTACAGACGTTCGGGCAGTGCAGCACTCCCTCGTACTGACCCTCTAACAGTGCAGCACTCCCTCAGCACTGACCTTCTGATAGTGCTGCACTCCCTCAGCAATGACCCTCTGACAGTGCTCCACTCCCTCAGTACAGACCCTCTTACAGTGCAGCACTCCCTCAGTACTGACCGTCGGACAGTGCAGCACTCCCTCAGTACTGTCCCTCTTACACTGCAGCACCCCCTCATTACTGACCCTCTGACAGTGGAGCGCTCCCTCAGTACTGACCTTCTGACAGTGCAGCACTCCCTCAGTACAGACCCTCCGACAATGCAGCACTCCCCCAGTACTGAACCTCTTACACTGCAGCACCCCCCATTACTGACCCTCTGACAGTGGAGCGCTCCCTCAGTACTGACCTTCTGACAGTGCCGCACACCCTCAGTACTGACCCTCTGACAGTGCAGCACTCCCTCAACACTGACGCTCTGACAGTGCAGCACTCACTCAGTACTGACCCAAGACAGTGCAGCACTCCCTCAGTACAGACCCTCTTACAGTGCAGCACTACCTCAGTACTGACCCTCTGACAGTGCAGCACTCCCTCAGTTCTGACCCTCTTACAGTGCAGCACTCCCTCAGTGTTTACCCTCTGACAATGCAGCACTCCCTCAGCACTGACCCTCTGACAGTGCAGCACTCCCTCAGTACTGACCCTCTGACAGTGCAGCACTCCTCAGTAATGACCCTCTGACATCTCAGCAAACCTCAGTTCTGACACTCTGACAGTGCAACGCTTCCTCAGTCATGACCCTCTGACAGTGCCGCACTCCCTCAGCACTGACCCTCTGACAGTGCAGCACTCCCTCAGAACTGATCTTCTGTCAGTGCAGCACTTCCTCAGTACTGACCCTCTGACAGTGCAGCACTCCCTCAACACTGACGCTCTGACAGTGCAGCACGCACTCAGTACTGATGATCCGACAATGCAGGTTTCCCACAGTACAGACGTTCGGACAGTGCAGCACTCCCTCAGTACTGACCCTCTAACAGTGCAGCACTCCCTCAGCACTGACCCTCTGATAGTGCTGCACTCCCTCAGCAATGACCCTCTGACAGTGCAGCACTCCCACAGAACTGACATTCTGACAGTACAGCACTCCCTCAGTACTGACCCTCTGACAGTGCTCCACTCCCTCAGTACAGACCCTCTTACAGTGCAGCACTCCCTCAGTACTGACCGTCGGACAGTGCAGCACTCCCTCAGTACTGTCCCTCTTACACTGCAGCACCCCCTCATTACTGACCCTCTGACAGTGGAGCGCTCCCTCAGTACTGACCTTCTGACAGTGCAGCACTCCCTCAGTACAGACCCTCCGACAATGCAGCACTCCCCCAGTACTGAACCTCTTACACTGCAGCACCCCCCATTACTGACCCTCTGACAGTGGAGCGCTCCCTCAGTACTGACCTTCTGACAGTGCCGCACACCCTCAGTACTGACCTCTGACAGTGCAGCACTCCCTCAACACTGACGCTCTGACAGTGCAGCACTCACTCAGTACTGACCCAAGACAGTGCAGCACTCCCTCAGTACAGACCCTCTTACAGTGCAGCACTACCTCAGTACTGACCCTCTGACAGTGCAGCACTCCCTCAGTTCTGACCCTCTTACAGTGCAGCACTCCCTCAGTGTTTACCCTCTGACAATGCAGCACTCCCTCAGCACTGACCTCTGACAGTGCAGCACTCCCTCAGTACTGACCCTCTGACAGTGCAGCACTCCCTCAGTAATGACCCTCTGACATCTCAGCAAACCTCAGTTCTGACACTCTGACAGTGCAACGCTTCCTCAGTCATGACCCTCTGACAGTGCCGCACTCCCTCAGCACTGACCCTCTGACAGTGCAGCACTCCCTCAGAACTGATCTTCTGTCAGTGCAGCACTTCCTCAGTACTGACCATCTGACAGTGCTCCACTCCCTCAGTACAGACCCTCTTACAGTGCAGCACTCCCTCAGTGTTGACCCTCTGACAGTACAGCACTCCCTCAGTACTGACCCTCTGACAGTGCAGCACTCCCTGAGTACTGACCCTCTGTCATTGCAGCATTTCCACAGTACAGACCCTCCGACAGTACGGCACATCCGCAGTGCTGACTCTCTGACAGTGCAGCCCACCTTCGAAATGACCCTCTGACAGTGCAGCACTCCCTCAGTACTGACACACTCACAGTGCGGTGCTCCCACAATACAGACCCTATGACAGTGCAGCACTCTATCAGTACTGACCATCTGACAGTGCGACACTCCCTCAGTATTGACCCTCAGACAGTGCAGTACTCACTAAGTACTGACCCTCTTAGAGTGCAGCACTCCCTCAGTACTGACGCTCCGACAATGCAGGATTCCAACAGTACAGACCTACTGACAGTGCAGCACTCCCTCAGCGTTGAACCTCTGACATTGCTGCACTCCCTCCACACTGACCTCCTGACAATG
Source organism: Hemiscyllium ocellatum (assembly GCF_020745735.1). Lineage (NCBI taxonomy): Eukaryota > Metazoa > Chordata > Chondrichthyes > Orectolobiformes > Hemiscylliidae > Hemiscyllium > Hemiscyllium ocellatum. The sequence goes on along the minus strand of NW_026869121.1, from coordinate 42,724 downwards.
CTGCATTCCCTCCACACTGATCCTCTGACACTGCTGCATTCCCTCCACACTGACACTCTGAAAATGCTGCCCTCCCCGAACACTGACCCTCTGACAATGCTGCACTTACCCCTCACTGATCTTCTGACAATGCTGCACTCCCTCCACACTGTTTCTCTGACAATGCTGCACTCCCTCCACACTGACACTCTGATAATTCTGCACTCCCTCCACACTGATCCTCTGACAATGCTGCACTCCCCCCACACTGAACCTCTGATAATGGTGCACTCCTCCACACTGACCCCCTGACAATGCTGCACTCCCTCCACACTGATCATGTGACAATGGTGCACTGCTCCACACTAACCCTCTGACAATGCTGCACTCCCTCCACACTGACCGATGAAATTGCTACACTCTCCCACACTGACACTCTGACAATGCTGCACTCTATCCACACGATTCCTCTGACAATGCTGCACTCCCTCTGACACTGACCCTCTAACAATGCAGCACTCCCTCAGTACTGACCCTCTGACAGTGCAGCAGTCCCTCAGTACTGACCATCTGACAGTGCAGCTCTCCCTCAGTACTGACCCTCTGACAGTGCAGCTCTCCCTCAGTACTGACCCTCTGACAGTGCAGCTCTCCCTCAGTGTTGACCCTCTGACAGTGCAGCTCTCCCTCAGCACTGACCCTCTGACAGTGCAGCACTCCCTCAGTGTTGACCCTCTGACAGTGCAGCAGTCCCTCAGTACTGACCCTCTGACAGAGCAGCACTCCCTTTGTACTGATCCATTGACAGTGCCTCACTCCCTCAGTACTGACCCTCTGACAGTGCAGCACTGCCCCCAGATTGACCCTCTGACATTGCGGCAAACCCCCATTACTGACCGTCCAACAATGCAGCACTCCCTCAGCACTGACCCTCTGACAGTGCAGCATTTCCACAGTATACACCCTCCGACAGTGCAGCACTCTCTCATTAATGGGCAAACCCCCATTACTGACCGTCCAACAATGCTGCACTCCCTCCACACTGACCCCCTGACAATGCTGCACTCCCTCCACACAGACCCTCTGACAATGCTGCACTCTCTCAACACTGACCCTCTGACAATGCTGCACTCCCTCTGACACTGACCCTCTGACAATGCTGCACTCCCTCAGTGCTACCCTCCAACAGTGCTGCACTCCTTCAGTACTGAACGTCTGACAGTGCAGAACACCGTCAGCACTGACCCTCCGACAGTGCTGCACTCACTCCACACAGACCGGTCGACATTGCAGCACTCCCTCAGAACTGACACTCCGACAGTGCAGCTGTACCTCAGTACTGATCCACTGACAATTCTGCACTCCCTCCACACTGATGCTCTATTAATGCTGCACTCACTCCACACTCACCCTCTGACAATGCTGCACTCCCTACACACTGATCCTCTGACAATGCTGCACTCCCTGCACACTGACACTCTGAAAATGCTGCCCTGTCCCAACACTGACCACCTGACAATGCTGAACTCCCTCCATACTGATCCTCTGATAATGCTGCTCTCCCTCCACACTGACACTCTGGCAATGCTGCACTCCCTCCACACTGGCCCCTGACAATGCTGCACTCCCCCCACACTGACCCTCTAACAATGCTGAACATCCACCACACTGACCCTCTGATAATGCTGCACGCCCTCAACAGCGGTCCTCTGACAATGATGTACTCCCTCCACACTGACCGTCTGACAATGCTGCACTCCCTCCACACTGACCCTCTGACAATGATGCACTCCCTCCACACTGACCCTCTGAAAATGCTGCACTCCCTCAACACTGGTCCTCTGACAATGATGTACTCCCTCCACACTGACCCTCTGAAAATGCTGCACTCCCTCGACACTGATCCTCTGACAATGCTGCACTCCCTCCACACTGATCCTCTGGCAATGTTGCACTCCCTCCACACTGATCCTCTGACACTGCTGCATTCCCTCCACACTGACCCTCTGACAATGATGCACTCACTCCACACTGACCCTCTGACAATGCTGCACTCCCTCCACACTGATCCTCTGACACTGCTGCATTCCCTCCACACTGGTCCTCTGACAATGCTGCTCTTCCTCCAATAGATCCCCTGATAATGCTGCACTTCCTCGACACTGATCCTCTGACAATGCTGCACTCCCTCCACACTGACCTTCTGACAAAACTGCACTCCCTCCACACTGACCCTCTGACAATGCTGCACTCCCGCCACACTGAAACTCTGACAATGCTGCGGTCCCTCCACACTGACCACCTGACAATGCTGCACTCCCTCCACACTCTACCTCTTACAATGCTGCACTCCCTCCACACTGACACTCGGACAATGCTGCACGCCCTCCACACTGACCTCCTGACAATGCTGCACTACCCCCACACTGACCCTCTAACAATGCTGAACTTCCTCCACACTGACCCTCTGATAATGCTGCACTCCCTCAACACTGACCCCCTGACAATGCTGCACTCCCCCCACACTGAACCTCTAACAATGCTGAACTTCCTCCACACAGATCCTCTGATAAAGCTGCACTCCCTCGACACTGATCCTCTGACAATGCTGCACTCCCTCCACACTGACCCTCTGACAATGCTGCACTCCCTCCACACTGACCCTCTGACAATGCTGCACTCCCTCCACACTGAAACTCTAACAATGCTGCGCTCCCTCCACACTGACCACCTGACAATGCTGCACTCCCTCCACACTGACCCTCTGACAATGCTGCTCTCCCTCCACACTGACACTCTGGCAATGCTGCACTCCCTCCACACTGACCCACTGACAATGCTGCACTCCCCCGACACTGACCCTCTAACAATGCTGAACTTCCACCACACTGACCCTCTGATAATGCTGCACGCCCACAACAGTGGTCCTCTGACAATGATGTACTCCCTCCACACTGACCGTCTGACAATGCTGCACTCCCACCCCACTGACCCTCTGACAATGATGCACTCCCTCCACACTGACCCTCTGAAAATGCTGCACTCCCTCAACACTGGTCCTCTGACAATGATGTACTGCCTCCACACTGACCCTCTGAAAATGCTGCACTCCCTCGACACTGATCCTCTGACAATGCTGCACTCCCTCCACACTGATCCTCTGACAATGTTGCACTCCCTCCACACTGACCCTCTGACAATGCTGCACTCCCTCCACACTGAAACTCTGACAATGCTGCGCTCCCTCCACACTGACCACCTGACAATGCTGCACTCCCTCCACACTGACCCTCTGACAATGCTGCTCTCCCTCCACACTGACACTCTGACAATTCTGCATTCCCTCCACACTGACCCCCTGACAATGCTGCACTCCCCCCACACTGACCCTCTAACAATGCTGAACATCCTCCAAACTGATCCTCTGACAATGCTGCACTCCCTCCACACTGATCCTCTGATAATGCTGCACTCCATCCACACTGACCCTCTAACAATGCTGCCTCCCTCCACACTGTTTCTCTGACAATGCTGCACTCCTCCCACACTGACCCTCTGATGATGCTGTATTCCCTCCACACTGATCCTCTCACAATGCTGCACTCCCTCCACAATGATCCTCTGATAATGCTGCACTCCCCCAACACTGGTCCTCTGACAATGATGTACTCCCTCCACTCTGACCGTCTGACAATGATGCACTCCCTCCACACTGACTCTCTGACAATGATGCACTCCCTCCACACTGATCCTCTGACACTGCTGCATTCCCTCCACACTGACCCTCTGACAATGATGCACTCCCTCCACACTGACCCTCTGAAAATGCTGCACTCCCTCAACACTAGTCCTCTGACAATGATGCACTCCCTCCACACTGACCCTCTGACAATGCTGCACTCCTCCACACTGATACTCTGACAATGCTGCACTCCCACGACACTGATCCTCTGACAATGCTGCACTCCCTCCACACTGATCCTCTGACACTGCTGCATTCCCTCCACACTGATCCTCTGACAATGCTGCACCCCTTCCACAGTGACCCTCTGACAATGCTGCACTCCCTCCACATTGATCCTCTGACACTGCTGCATTCCCTCCACACTGACCCTCTGACAATGATGCACTCCCTGCACACTGACCCTCTGATAATGCTGCACTCCCTCAACACTGGTCCTCTGACAATGATGCACTCACTCCACACTGACCCTCTGACAATGCTGCACTCCCTCCACACTGATCCTCTGACACTGCTGCATTCCCTCCACACTGACCCTCTGACAATGATGCACTCCCTCCACACTGACCCTCTGAAAATGCTGCACCCCCTCAACACTGGTTCTCTGACAATGATGCACTCCCTCCACACTGACCCTCTGACAATGCTGCACTCCCTCCACACTGATCCTCTGACACTGCTGCATTCCCTCCAAACTGATCCTCTAACAATGCTGCTCTTCCTCCACACAGATCCTCTGATAATGCTGCACTCCCTCGACACTGATCCTCTGACAATGCTGCACTCCCTCCACACTGACCCTCTGACAATGCTGCACTCCCTCCACACTGATCCGCTGACACTGCTGCATTCCCTCCACACTGATCCTCTGACAATGCTGCTCTTCCTCCACACAGATCCTCTAATAATGCTGCACTCCCTCGACACTGATCCTCTGACAATGCTGCACTCCCTCCACACTGACCTTCTGACAATGCTGCACTCCCTCCACACTGACCCTCTGACAATGCTGCACTCCCGCCACACTGAAACTCTGACAATGCTGCTCTCCCTCCACACTGACACTCGGACAATGCTGCACGCCCTCCACACTGACCCCCTGACAATGCTGCACTACCCCCACACTGACCCTCTAACAATGCTGAACTTCCTCCACACTGACCCTCTGATAATGCTGCACTTCCTCAACACTGACCCCCTGACAATGCTGCACTCCCCCCACACTGACCCTCTAACAATGCTGAACTTCCTCCACACAGATCCTCTGATAAAGCTGCACTCCCTCGACACTGATCCTCTGACAATGCTGCACTCCCTCCACACTGACCCTCTGACAATGCTGCACACCCTCCACACTGACCCTCTGACAATGCTGCACTCCCTCCACACTGAAACTCTGACAATGCTGCGCTCCCTCCACACTGACCACCTGACAATGCTGCACTCCCTCAGTGTTGACCCTCTGACAGTGCAGCACTCCCTCCACACTGACACTCTGGCAATGTTGCACTCCCTCCACACTGACCCCTGACAATGCTGCACACCCCCCACACTGACACTCTGGCAATGCTGAACTTCCACCACACTGACCCTCTGATAATTCTGCACTCCCTCAACACTGGTCCTCTGACAATGATGTACTCCCTCCACACTGACCCTCTGACAATGATGCACTCCCTTCACACTGACCCTCTGAAAATGCTGCACTCCCTCAACACTGGTCCTCTGACAATGATGTACTCCCTCCACACTGACCCTCTGACAATGCTGCACTCCCTCGACACTGATCCTCTGACAATGCTGCACTCCCTCCACACTGATCCTCTGGCAATGTTGCACTCCCTCCACACTGATCCTCTGACACTGCTGCATTCCCTCCACACTGACCCTCTGACAATGATGCACTCCCTCCACACTGACCCTCTGAAAATGCTGCACTCCCTCAACACTGGTCCTCTGACAATGATGCACTCCCTCCACACTGACCCTCTGACAATGCTGCACTCCCTCCACACTGATCCTCTGACAATGCTGCTCTCCCTCCACACTAATCCTCTGATAATGCTGCACTCCCACGACACTGATCCTCTGACAATGCTGCACTCCCTCCACACTGATCCTCTGACACTGCTGTATTCCCTCCACACTGATCCTCTGACAATGCTGCACCCGTCCACACTGACCCTCTGACAATGCTGCACTCCCTCCACATTGATCCTCTGACACTGCTGCATTCCCTCAAAACTGACCCTCTGACAATGATGCACTCCCTGCACACTGACCCTCTGATAATGCTGCACTCCCTCAACACTGGTCCTCTGACATTGATGCACTCACTCCACACTGACCCTCTGACAATGCTGCACTCCCTCCACACTGATCCTCTGACACTGCTGCATTCCCTCCACACTGACCCTCTGACAATGATGCACTCCCTCCACACTGACCCTCTGAAAATGCTGCACCCCCTCAACACTGGTTCTCTGACAATGATGCACTCCCTCCACACTGACCCTCTGACAATGCTGCACTCCCTCCACACTGATCCTCTGACACTGCTGCATTCCCTCCAAACTGATCCTCTAACAATGCTGCTCTTCCTCCACACAGATCCTCTGATAATGCTGCACTCCCTCGACACTGATCCTCTGACAATGCTGCACTCCCTCCACACTGACCCTCTGACAATGCTGCACTCCCTCCACACTGATCCGCTGACACTGCTGCATTCCCTCCACACTGATCCTCTGACAATGCTGCTCTTCCTCCACACAGATCCTCTGATAATGCTGCTCTCCCTCAACACTGGTCCTCTGACAATGTTGCACTCCCTCCACACTGACCCCCTGACAATGCTGCACACACCCCACACTGACCCTCTGACAATGCTGAACTTCCACCACACTGACCCTCTGATAATGCTGCACTCCCTCAACACTGGTCCTCTGACAATGATGTACTCCCTCCACACTGACCCTCTGACAATGATGCACTCCCTTCACACTGACCCTCTGAAAATGCTGCACTCCCTCAACACTGGTCCTCTGACAATGATGCACTCCCTCCACACTGACCGTCTGACAATGCTGCACTCCCTCCACACTGACACTCGGACAATGCTGCACGCCCTCCACACTGACCCCCTGACAATGCCGCACTCCCCCCACACTGACCCTCTAACACTGGTGAACTTCCTCCACACTGACCCTCTGATAATGCTGCACTTCCTCAACACTGACCCCCTGACAATGCTGCACTCCCCCCACACTGACCCTCTAACAATGCTGAACTTCCTCCTCACAGATCCTCTGATAAAGCTGCACTCCCTCGACACTGATCCTCTGACAATGCTGCACTCCCTCCACACTGACCCTCTGACAATGCTGCACACCCTCCACACTGACCCTCTGACAATGCTGCACTCCCTCCACACTGAAACTCTCACAATTCTGCGCTCCCTCCACACTGACCACCTGTCAATGCTGCACTCCCTCCACACTGACCTTCTGACAATGCTGCTCTCCCTCCACACTGACACTCTGGCAATGTTGCACTCCCTCCACACTGACCCCCTGACAATGCTGCACCCCCCCACACTGACCCTCTGACAATGCTGAACTTCCACCACACTGACCCTCTGATAATGCTGCACTCCCTCAACACTGGTCCTCTGACAATGATGTACTCCCTCCACACTGACCCTCTGACAATGATGCACTCCCTTCACACTGACCCTCTGAAAATGCTGCACTCCCTCAACACTGGTCCTCTGACAATGATGTACTCCCTCCACACTGACCCTCTGACAATGCTGCACTCCCTCGACACTGATCCTCTGACAATGCTGCACTCCCTCCACACTGATCCTCTGGCAATGTTGCACTCCCTCCACACTGATCCTCTGACACTGCTGCATTCCCTCCACACTGACCCTCTGACAATGATGCACTCCCTCCACACTGACCCTCTGAAAATGCAGCACTCCCTCAACACTGGTCCTCTGACAATGATGCACTCCCTCCACACTGACCCTCTGACAATGCTGCACTCCCTCCACACTGATACTCTGACAATGCTGCTCTCCCTCCACACTAATCCTCTGATAATGCTGCACTCCCTCCACACTGATACTCTGACAATGCTGCACTCCCTCCACACTGATCCTCTGACACTGCTGCATTCCCTCCACACTGATCCTCTGACAATGCTGCACCCGTCCACACTGACCCTCTGACAATGCTGCACTCCCTCCACATTGATCCTCTGACACTGCTGCATTCCCTCAAAACTGAACCTCTGACAATGATGCACTCCCTGCACACTGACCCTCTGATAATGCTGCACTCCCTCAACACTGGTCCTCTGACAATGATGCACTCACTCCACACTGACCCTCTGACAATGCTGCACTCCCTCCACACTGATCCTCTGACACTGCTGCATTCCCTCCACACTGACCCTCTGACAATGATGCACTCCCTCCACACTGACCCTCTGAAAATGCTGCACCCCCTCAACACTGGTTCTCTGACAATGATGCACTCCCTCCACACTGACCCTCTGACAATGCTGCACTCCCTCCACACTGATCCTCTGACACTGCTGCATTCCCTCCAAACTGATCGTCTAACAATGCTGCTCTTCCTCCACACAGATCCTCTGATAATGCTGCACTCCCTCGACACTGATCCTCTGACAATGCTGCACTCCCTCCACACTGACCCTCTGACAATGCTGCACTCCCTCCACACAGATCCGCTGGCACTGCTGCATTCCCTCCACACTGATCCTCTGACAATGCTGCTCTTCCTCCACACAGATCCTCTGATAATGCTGCACTCCCTCGACACTGATCCTCTGACAATGCTGCACTCCCTCCACACTGACCTTCCGACAATGCTGCACTCCCTCCACACTGACCCTCTGACAATGCTGCACTCCCGCCACACTGAAACTCTGACAATGCTGCTCACCCTCCACAATGACCACCTGACAATGCTGCACTCCCTCCACACTGACCCTCTGACAATGCTGCTCTCCCTCCACACTGACACTCGGACAATGCTGCACGCCCTCCACACTGACCCCCTGACAATGCTGCACTCCCCCCACACTGACCCTCTAACAATGCTGAACTTCCTCCACACTGACCCTTTGATAATGCTGCACTCCCTCAACACTGGTCCTCTGACAATGCTGCACTCCCTCCACACTGACCCTCTGACAATGCTGCACTCCCTCCACACTGATCCGCTGACACTGCTGCATTCCCTCCACACTGATCCTCTGACAATGCTGCTCTTCCTCCACACAGATCCTCTGATAATGCTGCACTCCCTCGACACTGATCCTCTGACAATGCTGCACTCCCTCCACACTGACCTTCTGACAATGCTGCACTCCCTCCACACTGACCCTCTGACAATGCTGCACTCCCGCCACACTGAAACTCTGACAATGCTGCGCTCCCTCCACACTGACCACCTGACAATGCTGCACTCCCTCCACACTGACCCTCTGACAATGCTGCTCTCCCTCCACACTGACACTCTGGCAATGCTGCACTCCCTCCACACTGACCCCTGACAATGCTGCACACCCCCCACACTGACCCTCTAACAATGCTGAACTTCCACCACACTGACCCTCTGATAATGCTGCACTCCCTCAACACTGGTCCTCTGACAATGATGTACTCCCTCCACACTGACCGTCTGACAATGCTGCACTCCCTCCACACTGACCCTCTGACAATGATGCACTCCCTTCACACTGACCCTCTGAAAAAGCTGCACTCCCTCAACACTGGTCCTCTGACAATGATGTACTCCCACCACACTGACCCTCTGACAATGCTGCACTCCCTCGACACTGATCCTCTGACAATGCTGCACTCCCTCCACACTGATCCTCTGGCAATGTTGCACTCCCTCCACACTGACCCTCTGACAATGCTGCACTCCCTCCACACTGACCCTCTGACAATGCTGCACTCCCTCCACACTGAAACTCTGACAATGCTGCGCTACCTCCACACTGACCACCTGACAATGCTGCTCTCCCTCCACACTGACCCCCTGACAATGCTGCACTCCCTCCACACTGACCCCCTGACAATGCTGCACTCCCCCCACACTGACCCTCTAACAATGCTGAACATCCTCCACACTGATCCTCTGACAATGCTGCACTCCCTCCACACTGATCCTCTGATAATGCTGCACTCCATCCACACTGACCCTCTAACAATGCTGCAATCCCTCCACACTGTTTCTCTGACAATGCTGCACTCCTCCACACTGACCCTCTGACAATGCTGCACTCCCCTCACACTGACCCTCTGAAAATGCTGCACTCCCTCCACACTGACCCTCTGATAATGCTGCACTCCCTCCACAATGACACTCTGACAATGTTACTCTCACTCCACACTGACACTCTGACAATGCTGCACTCCCACCATATTGACCCTCTGACAATGCTGCGCTCCCTCCACACTGACACTCTGACAATGCTGCACTCCCTCCACACTGACCCTCTGATAATGCTGCATTCCCTCCACACTGAACCCCTGACAATGCCTGCACTCCTTCGACAATGATCCTCTGATAATGCTGCACTCCCTCGACACTTATCCTCTGATAATCCTGCACTCCCTCCACACTGACCCTCTGACAATGCTGCACTCCCTCCACACTGATCTTCTGACACTGCTGCACTCCCTCCACACTGACCCTCTGACAATGCTGCACTCCCTCCACACTGACCCCCTGACAATTCTGCACTCCCTCCACACTGACCCTCTGAACATTCTGCACTTCCTCCACACTGATCCTCCGACAATGCTGCACTCCCTCCACACTGACCCTCTGACAATGCTGCACTCCCTCCACACCGATCCTCTGACAATGCTGCACTCCCTCGACACTGATCCTCTGATAATTCTGCACTCCCTCCACACTGATCCTCTGACAATGCTGCACTCCCCCCACACTGACCCTCTGACAATGCTGCACTCCCCCTACAATGACCCTCTGAAAATGCTGCACTCCCTCCACACTGACCCTCTGACAATACTGCACTCCCTCCACACTGATCCTCTGACAAGGCTGCACTCCCCCCACACTGACCCCCTGACAATGCTGCACTCCCTCCACACTGACCCTCTGACAATGCTGCACTCCCCCACACTGACCCTCTGACAATCCTGCACTCCCTCCACACTGATCCTCTGATATTGATGCACTCCCTCACTACTGACTCTCTGACAGTGTGGACGTGACCATGTACTGACTCTCCGACAGTGTGGCCCAATCTCAGGACAATACCTCTGACAGTGCAGCACTCCCTCAGTACTGACCCTCTGACAGTGCAGCGCACACTCAGAACTGACACTATGACAGGGCAGCTCTCCCTCAGTATTTACGATGCAACAATGCAGCTCTCCCTCAGTACTGATCCTCCGACAGTGCAGCTTTCCCCCAGTACTGACCACCTACCAGCACAGCTCTCCCTCAGTATTTACGATCCAACAATGCAGCTCTCCCTCAGTACTGACCCTCTGACAGTGCAGCTCTCCCGCAGTATATACACTCTGACCGTGCAGCACTCCATCAGTACTGAACCTCTGAGTGTAGCACACTCTCTGGACTGAACCTCTTACATTGCAGCATTCCCTCAATACTCACCCTTTCACAGTGCAGCACTCCCTCAGTACTGAACCTCTGACAGTGCAGCTCTCCCACAGTACTGACCCTCTGACAGTGCAGCACTCCCTCAGTACTGACCTTGCGACAGTGCAGCACTCCCTCAGTGTTGACCCTCCGACAGTGCAGCACTCCCTCAGTGTTGACCCTCCGACAGTGCACCTCTCCCTCAGTACTGACCCTCTGACAGTGCTCCTCTCCCTGTACTGATCCTCTGACAAAGCTTCACTCCATCAGTACTGACCGTCCGACAGTGCAGCACTCCCTCTGAACTGAGCCTCTGACAGTGCAGCTGTCCCTCAGTACTGACCCTCTGACAATGCAGCACTCCCTCCACAATGACCCGCTGACAATGCTGCACTCCCCCCACACTGATCACCTGATAATGCTGCGTTCCCTCCACACTGACCCTCTGAAAGTGCTGCCCTCCCCCAACACTGAACCTCTCAAAATGCTGCACTCCCTCCACACTGACCCTCTGACAATGCTGCACTCCCTCCACACTGATCCTCTGACAATGCTGCACTCCCTTCACACTGATCCTCTGACAATGCTGCACTCCCCCCGCAGTGATCCTTTGACACTGCTGCATTCCCTCCACACTGACCCTCTGACAATGCTGCACTCCCTCCAGACTGACCCTCTGAAAGTGCTGCCCTCCCCCAACACTGACCCTCTGACAATGCTGCACTCCCCCCACACTGATCTGATAATGCAGCACTCCCTCCACACTGACCCTCTGACAATGCTGTACTCCCTCCACACTGATCATCTGACAATGCTGCACCCCCTCCACACTGATCCTCTGACAATGCTGCACTCCCTCCACACTGACCCTCTGATAATGCTGCACTCCCTCCACACTGACACTCTGACAATGCTGCACTCCCTCCACACTGACCCTCTGACAATTCTGCACTCACGCCACACTGACCCTCTGTCAAGTCTGCACGCCCTCCACACTGATCTACTGACAATGCTGTACTCCCGCCACACTGACCCACTTGCAATGGTGCACTGCTCCATACTGACCCCCTGACAATGCTGCACTCCCTCCACACTGATCCTCTGACAATGCTACACTCCCTGCACACTGACCCTCTGACAATTCTGCACTCCCTCCACACTGACCCTCTGAAATTGCTGCACTCCCTCCACACTGATCCTCTGATAGTGATGCACTCCCTCGGTACTCACTGTCTGACAGTGTCGAAGTGACCCTGTACTGGCTCTCCGACAGTGTGGCCCAATCTCAGGTCAATACCTCTGACAGTGCAGAACTCCCTCAGTACTGACCCTCTGACAGTGCAGCGCTCCATCAGAACTGACACTATGACAGTGCAGCACTCCCTCCGTACTGACCCTCTGACAGCGCAGCTCTCCCTCAGTATTTACGATCCAACAATGCAGCTCTCCCTCAGTACTGACCCTCCGACAGTGCAGCTCTCCCCCAGTACTGACCACCTACCAGCACAGCGCTCCCTCAGTATTTACGATCCAACAATGCAGCACTCCCTCAGTACTGACCCTCCGACAGTGCAGCTCTCCCCCAGTACTGACCACCTACCAGCACAGCTCTCCCTCAATATTTACCCTCCAACAATGCAGCTCTCCCTCAGTACTGACCCTCTGACAGTGCAGCTCTCCCGCATTATATACCCTCTGACCGTGCAGCACTCCATCAGTACTGAACCTCTGAGTGTAGCACACTCTCTGGACTGAACCCCTTACATTGCAGCATTCCCTCAATACTGACCCTTTCACAGTGCAGCACTCCCTCAGTACTGAACCACTGACAGTGCAGCACTCCCTCAGTACTGACCTTGCGACAGTGCAGCACTCCCTCAGTGTTGATCTCCGACAGTGCAGCACTCCCTCAGTGTTGACCCTCCGACAGTGCAACAATACCTCAGTTCTGACCCTCTGACAGTGCACCTCTCCCTCAGTACTGATCCTCTGACAACGCTTCACTCCATCAGGACTGACCCTCCGACAGTGCTGCACTCCCTCAGTACTGTCCTTCTGACAGTGCAGCACTCCCTCAGTACTTACCCTGTTACAGTGCAGCTCTCCCTCAGTACTGATCCTCTGACAATGCTGCACCTCCTCCTCAATGACCCACTAACAATGATGCACTACCTCCACACTGACCCTCTGACAATGCTGTACTCCCTCCACACAGACCTTCTGGCAATGCTGCAGTCCCTCCACACTGATCCTCTGACAATGCTGCACCCCCTCCACACTGATCCTCTGACAATGCTGCACTCCCTCAGTACTGACCCTCTGACAGTGCAGCACTCCCTTAGTACTGAACCTCTGACAGTGCAGCACTCCCCCCACACTGATCCTCTGACAATGCTGCACTACCTCCACACTGACACTCTGACAATGCTGCATTCCCTCCACACTGATCCTCTGACAATTCTGCACTCGCTCCACACTGACCCTCTGACAATGCTGCACTCCCTCCACAGTGAACATCCGAAAATGCAGGACTCCCTCCACACTGATCCTCTGAAAATGCTGCACTCCCTCCACACTGACCATCTGACAATGCTGCACTCCCTCCACACTGACCCTCTGAAAATGCTGCACTCCCTCCACACTGATCCTCTGACAATGCTGCTCTCTCCACACTGGCCCTCTGACAATGCAGCACTCCCTCCAAACTGATCCTCAGACAATGCTGCACTCCCCCGACACTGACCCTCTGACAATGCTGCTCTCCAGACTGGACCTCTGACAATGCTGCACTCCCTCCACACTGATCCACTGATAATGCTGCACTCCCTCCACACTGACTCTCTGACAATGCTGCACTCCCTCCACACTGATCCACTGATAATGCTGCACTCCCTCCACACTGTCTCTCTGACAATGCTGCACTCCCTCCACACTGACACTCTGACAATGCTGCACTCCCTCCACACTGACCCTCTGACAATTGTGCACTCACGCCACACTGACCCTCTGACAATTGTGCACTCCCTCCACACTGACTCTCTGACAATGCTGCAATCCCTCCGCACTGATCCACTGACAATGCTGCACTCCCGCCACACTGACCCACTGACAATGGTGCACTCCTCCATACTGACCCCCTGACAATGCTGCACTCCCTCCACAATGATCCTCTTACAATGCTACACTCCCTGCACACTGACCCTCTGACAATTCTGCACTCCTCCACACTGACCCTCTGAAATTGCTGCACTCCCCCCACACTGATCCTCTGATAGTGATGCACTCCCTCGGTACTCACTGTCTGACAGTGTCGAAGTGACCCTGTACTGGCTCTCCGACAGTGTGGCCCAATCTTAGGTCAATACCTCTGACAGTGCAGAACTCCCTCAGTACTGACCCACTGACAGTGCAGCGCTCCCTCAGAACTGACACTATGACAGTGCAGCACTCCCTCCGTACAGACCCTCTGACAGCGCAGCTCTCCCTCAGTATTTACGATCCAACAATGCAGCTCTCTCTCAGTACTGACCCTCCGACAGTGCAGCTTTCCCCCAGTACTGACCACCTACCAGCACAGCTCTCCCTCAGTATTTACGATCCAACAATGCAGCTCTCCCTCAGTACTAACCCTCTGACAGTGCAGCTCTCCCGCAGTATATACACTCTGACCGTGCAGCACTCCATCAGTACTGAACCTCTGAGTGTAGCACACTCTCTGGACTGAACCTCTTACATTGCAGCATTCCCTCAATACTCACCCTTTCACAGTGCAGCACTCCCTCAGTACTGAACCTCTGACAGTGCAGCTCTCCCACAGTACTGACCCTCTGACAGTGCAGCACTCCCTCAGTACTGACCTTGCGACAGTGCAGCACTCCCTCAGTGTTGACCCTCCGACAGTGCAGCACTCCCTCAGTGTTGACCCTCCGACAGTGCACCTCTCCCTCAGTACTGACCCTCTGACAGTGCTCCTCTCCCTGTACTGATCCTCTGACAAAGCTTCACTCCATCAGTACTGACCGTCCGACAGTGCTGCACTCCCTCAGTACTGTCCTTCTGACAGTGCAGCACTCACTCTGTACTGACCCTTTGACAGTGCAGCTCTCCCTCAGTACTGATCCTCTGACAATGCTGCACTCCCTCCTCAAGGAACCACTGACAATGCTGCACTAGGTCCACACTGACCCTCTGACAATACTGCATTCCCTCCACACTGATCCTCTGACAATGCTGCACTCGCTCCACACTGACCCTCGGACAATGCTGCACTCCCTCCAGAGTGAACATCCGAAAATGCAGCACTCCCTCCACACTGATCCTCTGACAATGCTGCACTCCCTCCACACTGACCCTCTGACAATGCTGCACTCCCTCCACACTGACCCTCTGACAATGCTGCACTCCCCCGACACTGACCCTCTGACAATGCTGCTCTCTCCACACTGGCCCTCTTACAATGCTGCACTCCCTCCACACTGATCCACTGATAATGCTGCACTCCCTCCACACTGACTCTCTGACAATTCTGCACTCCCTCCACACTGATCCACTAATAATGCTGCACTCCCTCCACACTGACCCTCTGACAATGCTGCACTCCCCCGACACTGACCCTCTGACAATGCTGCTCTCTCCACACTGACCCCGTGACAATGCTGCACTCCCTCCACACTGACCCTCTGACCATGCTGCACTCCCCCCACACTGACCCTCTGACAATGCTGCACTACCTCCACACTGATCTACTGACAATGCTGCACTCCCTGCACACTGATCCTCTGTCAATGCTGCACCCCCACACCACTTACCCTCTGACAATGCTGCACCACCACCACACTGACCCTCTGACAGTGGAACACTCCTCCTCATTGACCCTCTGGAAATGCTGCGCTGCCTCCACACTGACCCCGTGACAATGCTGCACTCCCTCCACACTGACCCTCTGAAAATGCTGCACTCCCTCCACATTGATCCTCTGGCAATGCTGCACTCCCTCCACACTGATCCTCTGACACTGCTGCATTCCCTCCACACATGCCCTCCGACAATGCTGCACTACCCCCACACTGATCCTCTGACAATGCTGCACTCCCTCCACACTGATCATCTGATAGTGATGCACTCCCTCACTACTGACTCTCTGAAAGTGTGGAAGTGACCATTGACTGACTCTCGGACAGTGTGGCCCAATCTCAGGACAATACCTCTTACAGTGCAGCACTCCCTCAGTACTGACCCATTGACAGTGCAGCACTCCCTCAGTACTGACCCTCTGGCAATGAGGCACTACCTCAGTACTGACCCTCTGATGGTGCAGCTCTACCCCAGTACTGACCCTCTAACAGCTCAGCTCTCCCTCAGTATTTACCCTCCAACAATGCAGCCATCCCTCAGTACTGACCCTCCGACAGTGCAGCTCTCCCCCTGTACTGACCCTCTACCGGCGCAGCTCTCCCTCACTATTTACCCTCCAACAATGCAGCTCTCCCTCAGTACTGACCCTCCGACAGTGCAGCTCTCCTGCAGTACAGACCCACTGACAGTGCAGAACTCCATCAGTACTGAACCTCTGAGTGTAGCAGTTTCTCTGGATGGACCCTCTTACACTGCAGCATTCCCTCAATACTGACCCTCTCACAGTGCTGCACTCCCTCAGTGCTGACCTTCTGACAGTGCAGCTATCCCACAGTACTGACAATCTGACAGCGCAGCACTCCCTCAGTTCTGACCCTCTGACAGTGCAGCTCTCCCTCAGTACTGATCATCTGAAAATGCTGCACTCCCTCCACACTCATCCTCCAACAGTGCTGCACTCCCTCAGAACTGAACCTTTGACAGTGCAGCACTCCCTCAGCACAGACCTTCAGACAGTGCTGCACTCCCTCAGTACTGATCCTTCGCCAGTGGAGCACTCCCTCAGTACTGACCCTCTGACAGTGCTGCAATCCCTCAATACTGATCCTCTGACAATGCTGCACTCCCTCCACACTGACCCTCTGACAGTGCAGCACTCCCTCCACACTGACCCTCCGGTAATGCTGCACTCCCTGCACACTGACCCTCTGACAATGCTGCACTACCTCCACACTGAACCTCTGAAAATGCTGCACTCTCCCCGCACTGATCAACTGACAATGCTGCACTCCCTCCACACTAACCCTCTGACAATGCTGCAGTCCCTCCACACTGATCCTCTGACAATGCCGCATTCCCTCCACACTGACCCTCTCACAATGCTGCACTACCCCCACACTGACCATCTGACAATGCTGCACTCCCTCCACACTGACCCTCTGACAATGCTGCCATCCCTACACACAGACCCCCTGACAAGGCTGCAGTCCCAGCACACTGATCCTCTGATAATGCTGCACTCCCTCCACACTGATCCTCTGACAATGCTGCACTCCCCCCACACTGATCCTGTGACAATGCTGCACTCCCTCCACACTGATCCTCTGACAATGCTGCACTCCCCCCACACTGACCCTCTGACAGTGTTGCTCTCCCCCACACTGACACTCTGACAATGCTGCACTCCCTCCACACCGATCCTCTGACAATGCTGCACTCCCTCCACACTGACCCTCTGACAATCCGGCACTCCCTCCACACTGACCACCTGACAATGCTGCACTCCCTCCACACTGATCCTCTGACAATGCTGCATTCCCTCCACACTGACCCTCTCACAATGCTGCACTCCCCCCACACTGACCATCTGACAATGCTGCACACCCTCCACACTGACCCTCTGAGAATGCTGCACTCCCTCCACACTGATCCTCTGATAGTGATGCACTCCCTCAGTACTCACTGTCTGACAGTGTGGAAGTGACCCTGTATTGGCTCTCCGACAGTTTGGCTCAATCTCAGGACAATACCTCTGACAGTGCAGAACTCCCTCAGTACTGACCCTCTGACAGTGCAGCGCTCCCTCAGAACTGACACTATGACAGTGCAGCACTCCCTCAGTACTGACCCTCTGACAGCGCAGCTCTCCCCCAGTACTGACCACCTACCAGTACAGCTCTCCCTCAGTATTTACCCTCCGACAGTGCAGCTCTCCCGCATTATATACCCTCTGACCGTGCAGCACTCCATCAGTACTGAACCTCTGACAGTGCAGCTCTCCCACAGTACTGACCCTGCGACAGTGCAGCACTCCCTCAGTGTTGACCCTCTGACAGTGCAGCACTCCCTCAGTACTGACCCTCCGACAGTGCAGCACTCCCTCAGTTCTGACCCTCTGACAGTGCACCTCTCCCTCAGTACTGATCCTCTGACAATGCTTCACTCCATCAGTACTGACCCTCCGACAGTGCTGCACTCCCTCAGTACTGTCCTTCTGACAGTGCAGCACTCACTCAGTACTGACCCTCTGACAGTGCAGCTCTCCCTCAGTACTGATCCTCTGAAAATGTTGCACTCCCTCCACACTCACCCTCCAACAGTGCTGCACTCCCTCAGAACTGAACCTTTGACAGTGCAGCACTCCCTCAGCACTGACCTGCAGGCTGTGCTGCACTCCCTCAGTACTGACCCTTCGCCAGTGCAGCACTCCCTCAGTACTGACCCTCTGACAGTGCAGCACTCCCTCAGTACTGACCCTCTGACAGTGCTGCAATCCCGCAATACTGACCCTCTGACAGTGCAGCACTCACTCAGAACTGAACCCCTGACAGTGCAGCTCTCCCTCAGTACTGATCCTCTGACAATGCTGCACTCCCTCCACACTGACCCTCTTACAGTGCAGCACTCCCTCTGTACTGACCCTCTGACAGTGCAGCACTCCCTCAGTACTGACCCTCTGACAGTGCGGCACTCCCTCAGTACTGACCCTTTGACAGTGCAGCTCTCCCTCAGTACTGATCCTCTGAAAATGCTGCACTCCCTCCACACTCACCCTCCAACAGTGCTGCACTTCCTCAGCACTGACCCTTCGCCAGTGCAGCACTCCCTCAGTACTGACCCTCTGACAGTGCAGCACTCCCTCAGTACTGACCCTCTGACAGTGCTGCAATCCCTCAGTACTGACCCTCTGACAGTGCAGCACTCCCACAGAACTGACCCTCTGACAGTGCAGCTCTACCTCAGTACTGATCCTCTGACAATGCTGCACTCCCCCGACACTGTTTCTCTGACAATGCTGCACTCCCCCCACACTGAACCCCTGATGATGCTGCATTCCCTCCACACTGACCCTCTGACAATGCTGCACTCCCTCCACACTAATCCTCTGATAATGCTGCACTCCCTCCACTATGATCTTCTGACAATGCTGCACTACCTCCACACTGACCCTCTGACAATGCAGCACTCCCTCCACACTGATCCTCTGACAATGCTGCATTCCCTCCACACTGACCCTCTGACAATGCTGCGCTCCCGCCACACTGACCACCTGACAATGCTGCACTCCCCCACACTGACCCTGTGACAATGCTGCACTCTCTCCACACTGACCCTCTGACAGTGATGCACTCCCCCAACACTGACCCTCTGACAATGTTGCACATACCCCTCACTGATCTTCTGATAATGCTGCACTCACTCCACACTGTTTCTCTGGCAATGCTGCACTCCCTCCACACTGACCGTCTGATAATGCAGCACTGCCTCCAGACTGATCCTCTGACAATGCTGCACCCCACCACACTGACCCTCTGACAGTGCAACCCTCCTCCACATTGACCCTCTGGAAATGCTGCACTCCCCCAAACTGACTTTCTGACAATGCTGCATTCCCTCCACACGGATCCTCTGACAATGCTGCACTCCCTCCACACTGACCCTCTGACAGTGCAGCACTCCCTCCACACTGATCCTTGACAATGCTGCACTCCCTCCACACTGACCCTCTGACAATGCTGAACTCCCTACACACTGACCCTCTGACAATGCTGCACTCCCTAAGTACAGACCCTCCAACAGTGCTGCACTCCCTCTGTACTGAACCTCTTACAGTGCAGCACCCCCTCAGCACTGACCCTCCGACAGTGCTGCACTCCCTCCACACTGACCCTCTGACAATGCTGCACTCCCTCCACACTGACCCTCTGAAAATGCTGCCCTGCCCCAACACTTACCCTCTGACAATGCTGAACTCCCTCCACTCTGAAAGTCTGACAATGCTGCACTCCCTCCACACTGACACTCTGACAATGCTGCACACCCTCCACAAGGATCCTCTGACAATGCTGCACTCCCTCCACACTGACCCTCTGACAATGCTGCACTCCCTGGACACTGACCCTCTGACAATGCTGCACTCCCTCCACACTGATCCTCTGATAATGCAGTACTCCCTGCACACTGAACCTCTGACAATGCTGCAGTCCCCCCGCACTGATCACCTGACAATGCTGCACTCCCTCCACACTGATCCTCTGACAATGCTGCACTCCCTCCACACTGACCATCTGAAAGTGCTGCCCTCCCCCAACACTGACCCTCTGACAACGCTGAACTCCCCCAACACTGATCTTCTGATAATGCAGCACTCCCTCCACACTGACCATCTGCTAATGCTGCACACCCTCCACACTGATCCTCTGAAAATGCTGCACTCCCTCCACACTGAGCCTCTGATGATGCTGCATTCCCCCCACACTGTTCCTCTGACATTCCTGCACTCGCCCCACACTAATCGTCTGATAATGGTGCACTCCGCCACACTGACCCCCTGACAATGCTGCACTCCCTCCACACTGATCATCTGACCATGCTGCACTACCTCCACACTGATCATCTGACAATGCTGCACACCCACCATACTGATCCTCTGACAGTGCTGCACTCCCTCCACACTGATCCTCTGAAAATGCTGCCCTGCCCCAACACTGACCAACTGACAATGATGCAATCCATCCATACTGGTCCTCTGACAATGCTGCACTCACCCCAAACTGTTTCTCTGACAATGCTGAACTCCCCCGGCACTGAACCTCTGACTATGCTGCACTCCCTCCACACTGACCCTCTGACAATGCTGCACTCCCTCCACACTGACCCTCTGACAATGCTGCACTCCCTCCACATTGATCCTCTGATACTGCTGCATTCCCTCCACACTGACCCTCTGACAATGCTGCACTCCCCCCACACTGACCCTCTGACAATGCTGCACTCCCCCACACTGACCCTCTGACAATGCTGCACTCCCTCCACACTGATCCACTGTCAATGCTGCACCCCCACCACACTGACCCGCTGACAATGCTGCACCACCACCACACTGACCCTCTGACAGTGCAACACTCCTCCTCATTGACCCTCTGGAAATGCTGCGCTGCCTCCACACTGACCCAGAGACAATGCTGCACTCCCTCCACACTGACCCTCTGAAAATGCTGCACTCCCTCCACATTGATCCTCTGGCAATGCTGCACTCCCTCCACACTGATCCTCTGACACTGCTGCATTCCCTCCACACAGACCCTCTGACAATGCTGCAATCCTCCCACACTAACCCTCTGACAATGCTGCACTAACCCCACACTGATCCGCTGACAATGCTGCACTCCCACCACACTGATCATCTGATAGTGATGCACTCCCTCACTACTGACTCTCTGACAGTGTGGAAGTGACCATGTACTGACTCTCCGACAGTGTGGCCCAATCTCAGGACAATACCTCTTACAGTGCAGCACTCCCTCAGTACTGACCCATTGACAGTGCAGCACTCCCTCAGTACTGACCCTCTGGCAATGAGGCACTACCTCAGTACTGACCCTCTGATGGTGCAGCTCTACCCCAGTACTGACCCTCTAACAGCTCAGCTCTCCCTCAGTATTTACCCTCCAACAATGCAGCCATCCCTCAGTACTGACCCTCCGACAGTGCAGCTCTCCCCCTGTACTGACCCTCTACCGGCGCAGCTCTCCCTCACTATTTACCCTCCAACAATGCAGCTCTCCCTCAGTACTGACCCTCCGACAGTGCAGAACTCCATCAGTACTGAACCTCTGAGTGTAGCAGTTTCTCTGGATGGACCCTCTTACACTGCAGCATTCCCTCAATACTGACCCTCTCACAGTGCTGCACTCCCTCAGTGCTGACCTTCTGACAGTGCAGCTATCCCACAGTACTGACAATCTGACAGCGCAGCACTCCATCAGTTCTGACCCTCTGACAGTGCAGCTCTCCCTCAGTACTGATCCTCTGAAAATGCTGCACTCCCCCCACACTCACCCTCCAACAGTGCTGCACTCCCTCAGAACTGAACCTTTGACAGTGCAGCACTCCCTCAGCACTGACCTTCAGACTGTGCTGCACTCCCTCAGTACTGACCCTTCGCCAGTGCAGCACTACCTAAGTACTGACCCTCTGACAGTGCAGCACTCCCTCAGTACTGACCCTCTGACAGTGCTGCAATCCCTCAATACTGATCCTCTGACAATGCTGCACTCCCTCCACACTGACCCTCTGACAGTGCAGCACTCCCTCCACACTGACCCTCCGGTAATGCTGCACTCCCTGCACACTGACCCTCTGACAATGCTGCACTCCCTCCACACTGAACCTCTGAAAATGCTGCACTCTCCCCGCACTGATCAACTGACAATGCTGCACTCCCTCCACACTAACCCTCTGACAATGTTGCAGTCCCTCCACACTGATCCTCTAACAATGCTGCATTCCCTCCACACACCCTCTCACAATGCTGAACTACCCCCACACTGACCATCTGACAATGCTGCACTCCCTCCACACTGATCCTCTGACAATGCTGCATTCCCTCCACACACCCTCTGACAATGCTGCACTCCCAGCACACTGATCCTCTGATAATGCTGCACTCCCTCCACACTGATCCTCTGACAATGCTGCACTCCCCCCACACTGATCCTGTGACAATGCTGCACTCCCTCCACACTGATCCTCTGACAATGCTGCACTCCCCCCACACTGACCCTCTGACAGTGCTGCTCTCCCCCCACACTGACACTCTGACAATTCTGCACTCCCTCCACACCGATCCTCTGACAATGCTGCACTCCCTCCACACTGACCCTCT
The DNA here is from genome assembly GCF_020745735.1 of Hemiscyllium ocellatum. NCBI lineage: Eukaryota > Metazoa > Chordata > Chondrichthyes > Orectolobiformes > Hemiscylliidae > Hemiscyllium > Hemiscyllium ocellatum. The sequence continues at coordinate 19,308 of NW_026869121.1, read as the reverse complement.
GACAATCCGGCACTCCCTCCACACTGACCGCCTGACAATGCTGCACTCCCTCCACAGTGATCCTCTGACAATGCTGCATTCCCTCCTCACTGACCCTCTCACAATGCTGCACTCCCCCCCACACTGACCATCTGACAATGCTGCACACCCTCCACACTGACCCTCTGAGAATGCTGCACTCCCTCCACACTGATCCTCTGATAGTGATGCACTCCCTCAGTACTCACTGTCTGACAGTGTGGAAGTGACCCTGTATTGGCTCTCCGACAGTTTGGCTCAATCTCAGGACAATACCTCTGACAGTGCAGAACTCCCTCAGTACTGACTCTCTGACAGTGCAGCGCTCCCTCAGAACTGACACTATGACAGTGCAGCTCTCCCTCAGTACTGACCACCTACCAGTACAGCTCTCCCTCAGTATTTACCCTCCGACAGTGCAGCTCTCCCGCATTATATACCCTCTGACCGTGCAGCACTCCATCAGTACTGAACCTCTGACAGTGCAGCTCTCCCACAGTACTGACCCTGCGACAGTGCAGCACTCCCTCAGTGTTGACCCTCTGACAGTGCAGCACTCCCTCAGTACTGACACTATGACAGTGCAGCGCTCCCTCAGAACTGACACTATGACAGCGCAGCTCTCCCCCAGTACTGACCACCTACCAGTACAGCTCTCCCTCAATATTTACCCTCCGACAGTGCAGCTCTCCCGCATTATATACCCTCTGACCGTGCAGCACTCCATCAGTTCTGAACCTCTGACAGTGCAGCTCTCCCACAGTACTGACCCTGCGACAGTGCAGCACTCCCTCAGTGTTGACCCTCTGACAGTGCAGCACTCCCTCAGTACTGACCCTCCGACAGTGCAGCACTCCCTCAGTTCTGACCCTCTGACAGTGCACCTCTCCCTCAGTACTGATCCTCTGACAATGCTTCACTCCATCAGTACTGACCCTCCGACAGTGCTGCACTCCCTCAGTACTGTCCTTCTGACAGTGCAGCACTCACTCTGTACTGACCCTCTGACATTGCAGCTCTCCCTCAGTACTGATCCTCTGAAAATGCTGCACTCCCTCCACACTCACCCTCCAACAGTGCTGCACTCCCTCAGAACTGAACCTTTGACAGTGCAGCACTCCCTCAGCACTGACCTTCAGACTGTGCTGCACTCCCTCAGTACTGACCCTCTGACAGTGCTGCAATCCCGCAATACTGACCCTCTGACAGTGCAGCACTCCCTCAGAACTGAACCTCTGACAGTGCTGCTCTCCCGCCACACTGACACTCTGACAATGCTGCACTCCCTCCACACCGATCTTCTGACAATGCTGCACTCCCTCCACACTGATCCTCTGACAATGCTGCACTCCCCCCACACTGATCCTGTGACAATGCTGCACTCCCTCCACACTGATCCTCTGACAATGCTGCACTCCCCCACACTGACCCTCTGACAATGCTGCTCTCCCCCCACACTGACACTCTGACAATGCTGCACTCCCTCCACACCGATCCTCTGACAATGCTGCACTCCCTCCACACTGACCCTCTGACAATCCTGCACTCCCTCCACACTGACCACCTGACAACGCTGCACTCCCTCCACACTGATCCTCTGACAATGCTGCATTCCCTCCACACTGACCCTCTCACAATGCTGCACTCCCCCCCACTGACCATCTGACAATGCTGCACACCTCCACACTGACCCTCTGAGAATGCTGCACTCCCTCCACACTGATCCTCTGATCGTGATGCACTCCCTCAGTACTCACTGTCTGACAGTGTGGAAGTGACCCTGTATTGGCTCTCCGACAGTTTGGCTCAATCTCAGGACATTATCTCTGACAGTGCAGAACTCCCTCAGTACTGACCCTCTGACAGTGCAGCGCTCCCTCAAAACTGACACTATGACAGTGCAGCACTCCTCAGTACTGACCCTCTGACAGCGCAGCTCTCCCCCAGTACTGACCACCTACCAGTACAGCTCTCCCTCAGTATTTACCCTCCGACAGTGCAGCTCTCCCGCATTATATACCCTCTGACCGTGCAGCACTCCATCAGTACTGAACCTCTGACAGTGCAGCTCTCCCACAGTACTGACCCTGCGACAGTGCAGCACTCCCTCAGTGTTGACCCTCTGACAGTGCAGCACTCCCTCAGTACTGACCCTCCGACAATGCAGCACTCCCTCAGTTCTGACCCTCTGACAGTGCACCTCTCCCTCAGTACTGATCCTCTGACAATGCTTCACTCCATCAGTACTGACCCTCCGACAGTGCTGCACTCCCTCAGTACTGTCCTTCTGACAGTGCAGCACTCACTCTGTACTGACCCTCTGACAGTGCAGCTCTCCCTCAGTACTGATCCTCTGAAAATGCTGCACTCCCTCCACACTCACCCTCCAAAAGTGCTGCACTCCCTCAGAACTGAACCTTTGACAGTGCAGCACTCCCTCAGTGTTGACCCTCTGACAGTGCGGTACTCCCTCAGTACTGACCCTCTGACAGTGCAGCTCTCCCTCAGTACTGATCCTCTGACAATGCTGCACTACCTCCACACTGATCCTCTGATAATGCTGCACTCCCTCCACACTGAACCTCTGACAATGCTGCACTCCCCCCGCACTGATCACCTGACAATCCTGCACTCCCTCCACACTGACCCTCTGACAATGCTGCACTCCCTCCACACTGATCCTCTGACAATGCTGCATTCCCTCCACACTGACCCTCTCACAATGCTGCACTACCCCCACACTGACCATCTGACAATGCTGCACTACCTCCACACTGACCCTCTGACAATGCTGCCATCCCTACACACAGACCCCCTGACAAGGCTGCACTCCCAGCACACTGATCCTCTGATAATGCTGCACTCCCTCCACACTGATCCTCTGACAATGCTGCACTACGCCCACACTGACCCTCTGACAATGCTGCTCTCCCCCACACTGACACTCTGACAATGCTGCACTCCCTCCACACTGACCCTCTGACAATGCTGCACTCCCTCCACACTGACCACTTGACAATGCTGCAATCCCTCCACACTGATCCTCTGACAATGCTGCATTCCCTCCACACTGACCCTCTGACAGTGCTGCTCTCCCCCCACACTGACACTCTGACAATGCTGCACTCCCTCCACACCGATCCTCTGACAATGCTGCACTCCCTCCACACTGACCCTCTGACAATCCTGCACTCCCTCCACACTGACCACCTGACAACGCTGCACTCCCTCCACACTGATCCTCTGACAATGCTGCATTCCCTCCACACTGACCCTCTCACAATGCTGCACTCCCCCCACACTGACCATCTGACAATGCTGCACACTCTCCACACTGACCCTCTGAGAATGCTACACTCCCTCCACACTGATCCTCTGATCGTAATGCACTCCCTCAGTACTCACTGTCTGACAGTGTGGAAGTGACCCTGTATTGGCTCTCCGACAGTTTGGCTCAATCTCAGGACAATATCTCTGACAGTGCAGAACTCCCTCAGTACTGACCCTCTGACAGTGCAGCGCTCCCTCAAAACTGACACTATGACAGTGCAGCACTCCCTCAGTACTGAACCTCTGACAGTGCTGCTCTCCCGCCACACTGACACTCTGACAATGCTGCACTCCCTCCACACCGATCTTCTGACAATGCTGCACTCCCTCCACACTGATCCTCTGACAATGCTGCACTCCCCCACACTGATCCTGTGACAATGCTGCACTCCCTCCACACTGATCCTCTGACAATGCTGCACTCCCCCCACACTGACCCTCTGACAATGCTGCTCTCCCCCCACACTGACACTCTGACAATGCTGCACTCCCTCCACACCGATCCTCTGACAATGCTGCACTCCCTCCACACTGACCCTCTGACAATCCTGCACTCCCTCCACACTGACCACCTGACAACGCTGCACTCCCTCCACACTGATCCTCTGACAATGCTGCATTCCCTCCACACTGACCCTCTCACAATGCTGCACTCCCCCCACACTGACCATCTGACAATGCTGCACACCCTCCACACTGACCCTCTGAGAATGCTGCACTCCCTCCACACTGATCCTCTGATCGTGATGCACTCCCTCAGTACTCACTGTCTGACAGTGTGGAAGTGACCCTGTATTGGCTCTCCGACAGTTTGGCTCAATCTCAGGACATTATCTCTGACAGTGCAGAACTCCCTCAGTACTGACCCTCTGACAGTGCAGCGCTCCCTCAAAACTGACACTATGACAGTGCAGCACTCCCTCAGTACTGACCCTCTGACAGCGCAGCTCTCCCCCAGTACTGACCACCTACCAGTACAGCTCTCCCTCAGTATTTACCCTCCGACAGTGCAGCTCTCCCGCATTATATACCCTCTGACCGTGCAGCACTCCATCAGTACTGAACCTCTGACAGTGCAGCTCTCCCACAGTACTGACCCTGCGACAGTGCAGCACTCCCTCAGTGTTGACCCTCTGACAGTGCAGCACTCCCTCAGTACTGACCCTCCGACAATGCAGCACTCCCTCAGTTCTGACCCTCTGACAGTGCACCTCTCCCTCAGTACTGATCCTCTGACAATGCTTCACTCCATCAGTACTGACCCTCCGACAGTGCTGCACTCCCTCAGTACTGTCCTTCTGACAGTGCAGCACTCACTCTGTACTGACCCTCTGACAGTGCAGCTCTCCCTCAGTACTGATCCTCTGAAAATGCTGCACTCCCTCCACACTCACCCTCCAAAAGTGCTGCACTCCCTCAGAACTGAACCTTTGACAGTGCAGCACTCCCTCAGTGTTGACCCTCTGACAGTGCGGTACTCCCTCAGTACTGACCCTCTGACAGTGCAGCTCTCCCTCAGTACTGATCCTCTGACAATGCTGCACTACCTCCACACTGATCCTCTGATAATGCTGCACTCCCTCCACACTGAACCTCTGACAATGCTGCACTCCCCCCGCACTGATCACCTGACAATCCTGCACTCCCTCCACACTGACCCTCTGACAATGCTGCACTCCCTCCACACTGATCCTCTGACAATGCTGCATTCCCTCCACACTGACCCTCTCACAATGCTGCACTACCCCCACACTGACCATCTGACAATGCTGCACTACCTCCACACTGACCCTCTGACAATGCTGCCATCCCTACACACAGACCCCCTGACAAGGCTGCACTCCCAGCACACTGATCCTCTGATAATGCTGCACTCCCTCCACACTGATCCTCTGACAATGCTGCACTACCCCCACACTGACCCTCTGACAATGCTGCTCTCCCCCCACACTGACACTCTGACAATGCTGCACTCCCTCCACACTGACCCTCTGACAATGCTGCACTCCCTCCACACTGACCACTTGACAATGCTGCAATCCCTCCACACTGATCCTCTGACAATGCTGCATTCCCTCCACACTGACCCTCTGACAGTGCTGCTCTCCCCCCACACTGACACTCTGACAATGCTGCACTCCCTCCACACCGATCCTCTGACAATGCTGCACTCCCTCCACACTGACCCTCTGACAATCCTGCACTCCCTCCACACTGACCACCTGACAACGCTGCACTCCCTCCACACTGATCCTCTGACAATGCTGCATTCCCTCCACACTGACCCTCTCACAATGCTGCACTCCCCCCACACTGACCATCTGACAATGCTGCACACCCTCCACACTGACCCTCTGAGAATGCTGCACTCCCTCCACACTGATCCTCTGATCGTGATGCACTCCCTCAGTACTCACTGTCTGACAGTGTGGAAGTGACCCTGTATTGGCTCTCCGACAGTTTGGCTCAATCTCAGGACAATATCTCTGACAGTGCAGAACTCCCTCAGTACTGACCCTCTGACAGTGCAGCGCTCCCTCAAAACTGACACTATGACAGTGCAGCACTCCCTCAGTACTGAACCTCTGACAGTGCTGCTCTCCCGCCACACTGACACTCTGACAATGCTGCACTCCCTCCACACCGATCTTCTGACAATGCTGCACTCCCTCCACACTGATCCTCTGACAATGCTGCACTCCCCCCACACTGATCCTGTGACAATGCTGCACTCCCTCCACACTGATCCTCTGACAATGCTGCACTCCCCCACACTGACCCTCTGACAATGCTGCTCTCCCCCACACTGACACTCTGACAATGCTGCACTCCCTCCACACCAATCCTCTGACAATGCTGCACTCCCTCCACACTGACCCTCTGACAATCCTGCACTCCCTCCACACTGACCACCTGACAACGCTGCACTCCCTCCACACTGATCCTCTGACAATGCTGCATTCCTCCACACTGACCCTCTCACAATGCTGCACTCCCCCCACACTGACCATCTGACAATGCTGCACACCCTCCACACTGACCCTCTGAGAATGCTGCACTCCCTCCACACTGATCCTCTGATCGTGATGCACTCCCTCAGTACTCACTGTCTGACAGTGTGGAAGTGACCCTGTATTGGCTCTCCGACAGTTTGGCTCAATCTCAGGACTTTATCTCTGACAGTGCAGAACTCCCTCAGTACTGACCCTCTGACAGTGCAGCGCTCCCTCAAAACTGACACTATGACAGTTGCTCACTCCCTCAGTACTGACCCTCTGACAGCGCAGCTCTCCCCCAGTACTGACCACCTACCAGTACAGCTCTCCCTCAGTATTTACCCTCCGACAGTGCAGCTCTCCCGCATTATATACCCTCTGACCGTGCAGCACTCCATCAGTACTGAACCTCTGACAGTGCAGCTCTCCCACAGTACTGACCCTGCGACAGTGCAGCACTCCCTCAGTGTTGACCATCTGACAGTGCAGCACTCCCTCAGTACTGACCCTCCGACAATGCAGCACGCCCTCAGTTCTGACCCTCTGACAGTGCACCTCTCCCTCAGTACTGATCCTCTGACAATGCTTCACTCCATCAGTACTGACCCTCCGACAGTGCTGCACTCCCTCAGTACTGTCCTTCTGACAGTGCAGCACTCACTCTGTACTGACCCTCTGACAGTGCAGCTCTCCCTCAGTACTGATCCTCTGAAAATGCTGCACTCCCTCCACACTCACCGTCCAAAAGTGCTGCACTCCCTCAGAACTGAACCTTTGACAGTGCAGCACTCCCTCAGTGTTGACCCTCTGACAGTGCGGTACTCCCTCAGTACTGACCCTCTGACAGTGCAGCTCTCCCTCAGTACTGATCCTCTGACAATGCTGCACTACCTCCACACTGATCCTCTGATAATGCTGCACTCCCTCCACACTGAACCTCTGACAATGCTGCACTCCCCCCGCACTGATCACCTGACAATCCTGCACTCCCTCCACACTGACCCTCTGACAATGCTGCACTCCCTCCACACTGATCCTCTGACAATGCTGCATTCCCTCCACACTGACCCTCTCACAATGCTGCACTACCCCCACACTGACCATCTGACAATGCTGCACTACCTCCACACTGACCCTCTGACAATGCTGCCATCCCTACACACAGACCCCCTGACAAGGCTGCACTCCCAGCACACTGATCCTCTGATAATGCTGCACTCCCTCCACACTGATCCTCTGACAATGCTGCACTACGCCCACACTGACCCTCTGACAATGCTGCTCTCCCCCCACACTGACACTCTGACAATGCTGCACTCCCTCCACACTGACCCTCTGACAATGCTGCACTCCCTCCACACTGACCACTTGACAATGCTGCAATCCCTCCACACTGATCCTCTGACAATGCTGCATTCCCTCCACACTGACCCTCTGACAGTGCTGCTCTCCCCCCACACTGAAACTCTGACAATGCTGCACTCCCTCCACACCGATCCTCTGACAATGCTGCACTCCCTCCACACTGACCCTCTGACAATCCTGCACTCCTCCACACTGACCACCTGACAACGCTGCACTCCCTCCACACTGATCCTCTGACAATGCTGCATTCCCTCCACACTGACCCTCTCACAATGCTGCACTCCCCCCACACTGACCATCTGACAATGCTGCACACCCTCCACACTGACCCTCTGAGAATGCTGCACTCCCTCCACACTGATCCTCTGATCGTGATGCACTCCCTCAGTACGCACTGTCTTACAGTGTGTTAGTGACCCTGTATTGGCTCTCCGACAGTGTTGCCCAATCTCAGGACAATACCTCTGACAGTGCAGAACTCCCTCAGTACTGACCCTCTGACAGTGCAGCGCTCCCTCAGAACTGACCCTCTGACAGTGCAGCACTCCCTCAGAACTGAACCCCTGACAGTGCAGCTTTCCCTCAGTACTGATCCTCTGACAATGCTGCACTCCCTCCACACTGACCCTCTTACAGTGCAGCACTCCCTCTGTACTGACCCTCTGACAGTGCAGCACTCCCTCAGTGTTGACCCTCTGACATTGCGGTACTCCCTCAGTACTGACCCTCTGACAGTGCAGCTCTCCCTCAGTACTGATCCTCTGACAATGCTGCACTACCTCCACACTGATCCTCTGATAATGCTGCACTCCCTCAACACTGAACCTCTGACAATGCTGCACTCCCCCCGCACTGATCACCTGACAATCCTGCACTCCCTCCACACTGACCCTCTGACAATGCTGCACTCCCTCCACACTGATCCTCTGACAATGCTGCATTCCCTCCACACTGACCCTCTCACAATGCTGCACTACCCCCACACTGACCATCTGACAATGCTGCACTACCTCCACACTGACCCTCTGACAATGCTGCCATCCTTACACACAGACCCCCTGACAAGGCTGCACTCCCAGCACACTGATCCTCTGATAATGCTGCACTCCCTCCACACTGATCCTCTGACAATGCTGCACTACCCCCACACTGACCCTCTGACAATGCTGCTCTCCCCCCACACTGACACTCTGACAATGCTGCACTCCCTCCACACTGACCCTCTGACAATGCTGCACTCCCTCCACACTGACCACTTGACAATGCTGCAATCCCTCCACACTGATCCTCTGACAATGCTGCATTCCCTCCACACTGACCCTCTCACAATGCTGCACTCCCCCCACACTGACCATCTGACAATGGTGCACACCCTCCACACTGACCCTCTGAGAATGCTGCACTCCCTCCACACTGATCCTCTGATAGTGATGCACTCCCTCAGTACGCACTGTCTTACAGTCTGTTAGTGACCCTGTACTGGCTCTCCGACAGTGTTGCCCAATCTCAGGACAATACCTCTGACAGTGCAGAACTCCCTCAGTTCTGACCCTCTGACAGTGCAGCGCTCCCTCAGAACTGACACTATGACAGTGCAGCACTCCCTCAGTACTGACCCTCTGACAGCGCAGCTCTCCCCTAGTACTGACCACCTACCAGCACAGCTCTCCCTCAGTATTTACCCTCCGACAGTGCAGTCTTCCCGCATTATATACCCTCTAACCGTGCAGCACTCCATCAGTACTGAACCTCTGACAGTGCAGCCCTCCCACAGTACTGACCCTGCGACAGTGCAGCACTCCCTCAGTGTTGACCCTCTGACAGTGCAGCACTCCCTCAGTACTGACCCTCCGACAGTGCACCTCTCCCTCAGTACTGATCCTCTGACAATGCTTCACTCCATCAGGACTGACCCTCCGACAGTGCTGCACTCCCTCAGTACTGTCCTTCTGCCAGTGCAGCACTCCCTCAGTACTGACCATCTGACACTGCGGCACTCCCTCAGTACTGACCCTATGACAGTGCAGCTCTCCCTCAGTACTGATCCTCTGAGAATGCTGCACTCCCTCCACACTGACCATCTGACAATGCTGCACTCCCTCCACACTGACCCTCTGACAATGCTGCTTTCCCTCCACACTGAGCCTCTGACAATGCTGCACTCCCCCAACACTGACCCTTTGACAATGCTGCACTCCCTCCACACTGACCCTCTGACAATGCTTCACTCCCTCCACACTGACCCTCTGACAATGCTGCACTCCCACCACACTGACCCTCTGATAATACTTATCTCCCTCCACACTGACCCTCTGTCAATGCAGGACTCCCTCCGCACTGACCCACTGACAATGCAGGACTCCCTCCACACTGACCCACTTACAATGCAAGACTCCCTCCACACTGACCTTCTGACAATGCTGCACTCACCCACACTGACCCTCTGACAATGCTGCACTCCCTCCACACTGACCCTCTGACAATGCTGCACTCCCTCCACACTGACCCTCTGATAATGCAGCACTCCATCCACACTGACCCTCTGACAATGCTGCACTCCCTCCACACTGATCCTTTGACAATGCTGCACCCTCTCCACACTGATCCTCTGATAATGCTGCTCTCCCTCAGCACTGACGCTCCGATAGTGCAGCACTCCCTCAGTACTGACCCTCAGACAGTGCAGCACTCCCTCAGCACTGACCCTCTGACAGTGCAGCACTCCCTCAGCACTGACCCTCTGATAATGCTTATCTCCCTCCACACTGACCCTCTGACAATGCTGCACTCCCCCACACTGACCCTCTGACAATGCTGCACTCCCTCCACACTGACCCTCCGATAGTGCAGCACTCCCTCAGCACTGACCCTCCGATAGTGCAGCACTCCCTCAGTACTGACCCTCTGACAGTGCTGCACCCCCTCAGTCCTGACCCTCTGACAGTGCAGCACTCCCTCAGTACTGACCCTCTGACAGTGCTGCACCCCCTCAGTACTGACCCTCTGACAGTGCAGCACTCCCTCAGTTCTGACCCTCTGACAGTGCGGCACTCCCTCAGTGTTGACCCTCTGACAGTGCAGCACTCCCTCAGCACTGACCCTCTTTTTTTTCTATTTCATGGAGTCTTGTGGAAATGTGGAGACATAGGGTTTGCAGATTCTGCGGAAGCATGAGAGAGACACACAAACCAAGCCCTGTCTGAAACTCTCTGTAATAGACTATTCAGAGGCACAGAGTCACAGAGATACACAGCTTGGAAACAGACTCTCCTGTCCAACGCATCCATACTAACCAGATGTTCTCATCTCATTTCATTCCCTTTGCTCGCACTTGGCTGATATCCCTCTAAACCCTTCCTATTCACATACTCATCCATTTAAATGCCGCAATTGTACCAGCCCCCATCATTACCTCTGGCAGCTACCTGCATGCCCTTGAATAAGTGCTCAAACATTCATACTGTCGATACAAACTCCAATAAACACCAACCTACGAAAGGCTATCATTGCCATCTTCAACCCACCCTTTGCTTCATCGTTATGCTGATTTCAGGACAGGTACAGAAACAGTTTTAGTGACCATCCACCGTCACCCTGTAATAAACCTATTTTCAAATGGGGCTTGCATGTGATTCCCACACCCTCTAATAGTTACCTGGAAGGTGGGGGTGAGCTGTACTCTCCTTACTGCAGTCCTTGGGTATCCCACAGTGATTTTAGGGAGGGAGCTCCAGGATTTTGACCTGAACCATGTAAAGAGCTCTCTTACTGGAGTACCTTTTTAAAGTTGGGAAGTTAGTATAGACCAGGAGGACCCGAGAGCTGCTGTCCTGTCAGAGAGAGAGGCCTGGTGGGTGACACACCTCAGGTGAGGGGCGAGGTTGAGAATCTGGGTGCTTCATGGTAATTTCAGACATGATAGAGATTGAGCCAACAGTGTTGGCATCACGAGCCAGTTAGCTGAGATAACTGACCCCACTTTGTAGCAGAGGGGTTCAATCCCTTGAACAGAGCAAGCTTGAGAATTCAACACTAAAACCAATCTGTACGGACGCACTGGAGACCTGAAACATCAATACAGAGATTGCTGAAGAAGCTCAGCATGTCCGGCAGCATCTCTGATGGGAGAGGGAGAAAGAGACAGACAGAGTTCACCTTTCAATCCAGTGATTTCTGCGGGAAAGCTCCTTCAGAACAGACCGTTTTGAGAGAGGGTCACTTGAAATGTGAATTGTTCCTCTCTCTCCTCACCGTTGTTACTGAATATCCCCAGCCATCTGTTTGCTTGAGAATTTGATCTGAGCTGATCCAAGCGTCACTGAGTCATTCAGTCTGTGCTCAATGCCCTGAGGCTGCTTCTGCTGAAAGTTGACAAACAGGTTTAAAGCTTTATAAGGTGTTGTATTCGGAGGGCAGGGTACATGGGAGAACAGATACAGAACACAGGCACTTCACAAAGATCCTTATCAATGTAACTTTGTGATGTTAATTCAGAAGGAACAGCTCAGAGCTAACATTTCAGTTAATCAGCCAAGGGGAGTGTATATGTCATGGCAAAGACTTGTTGTACAGACTGTACAGAACCGAACTTTAGTGACTGTGTTTGTACGGAGAGTTTTTTTGTGAATAAAGTCTCTTTTTGAAATTGATATAAATATTTTTTCAAGGGGGATCAAGCATCTTGAGCTGGTGGAGGCATTGCCCTTATCTATAATCTTTCTTAAATAAACACGAGACAAGTTAGATACTCCCCGGGTATACACATCAAACGGTCATCAATGTGGAGGAGATGGTGGGATTGTCAGGGGGGCTCAGTGTTGCCTCACCCCACCCGGGTTCGATTCCAGCCTCGGGCGACTGTCTGTGTGGAGTTGGCACATTCTCCCCGTGTCACTGCAGGCTAGGTGGATTAGCCAGAGGAATGAAGGGTTCCTGGGATGGGGCGGGGGGTAGGGGGATGCGGTGGGGGGGGGGAATAGGATGCTCTGACGAGGGTCAGTGTGAACCTGATGGGCCGAATGATCAATCCAGAGACTCAAATAATGTTCTGGGCCGTGGGGGGAGGCTGTGGGTCATCGCAGTGAGAACAGGTTTGGGAATGATCAAGGTCCAAGGGGGTAACAGGTTTACTTTCTGAGATGTTGAGGGTATGATGTTTTCTCGAGGTGCTCTGGGGATAAACTTACTGAGGGGATGGTTCCCAAGGTACTGAGGGAGCACTATCTGTCAGTACAGGGTGCAGAGGGTCGCAAGGTACAGATACACTTCATAGATCATAGAACATAGAACAGTACAGCACAGAACAGGCCCTTCAGCCCACGATGTTGTGCCGAGCATTGATCCTCATGTAAGGTAAACCTAATGTACGGACCCTCAAATGTCTGTGACCATATACATATCCAGCAGTCTCTTAAATGTTCCAACTTCGCTTCCACAACTGCTGCTGGCAACGCATTCCATGCTCGCAGAACTCTCTGTGTAAAGAACCCACCTCTGACATCCCCTCTATACTTTCCTCCAACCAGCTTAAAACTATGACCCCTCGTGTTAGTCATTTCTGCACTGTGATATAGTCTCTGGCTATCGACTCTATCTATGCCTCTCATTATCTTGTATAACTCAATTAGGTCCCCTCACTTTCTTCTTTTTTCCAATGAAAAAAGTCCAAGCTCAGTCAACCTCTCTTCGTTAGATAAGCCACCTATTCCAGGCAGCATCCTGGTAAACCTCCTCTGAACCCTCTCCAAAGCATCCACATCTTTCCGATAATAGGGTGACCAGAACTGGACACAGTATTCCAAGTGCGTTCGAACCAAAGTTTTATAGAGCTGCAACACAATCTCACGGCTCTTAAACTCAATCCCCCTGTTAATGAAAGCCAAAACACGAAATGCTTTCTTCACAACCCTGTCCACCTGGGTGGCCATTTTAAGGGATCTATGTACCTGCACACCAAGATCTCTCTGTTCCTTCGCACTGCCTTAATCCTGTACTCAGCTTTCAAATTCGACTTTCCAAAATGCATCACCTCGCATTTATCCAGGTTGAACACCATCTGCCACCTCTCAGCCCATCTCTGCATCCTGTCAATGTCCCGCTGCAGCTTACAACAGCCCTCTACACTGTCAACGACACCTCCAACCTTTGTGTTGTCTGCAAACTTGCTGACCCATCCTTCAATCCCCTCATCCAAGTCATTAATCAAAGTTAAAAAAAAGAGTAGAGGCCCAAGGACAGAGCCCACCACTCACCACTGACTTCCAGGCAGAATACTTTCCTTCCACTACCACTCGCCGTCTTCTGTCGACCGGCTAATTCTGTATCCAGACAGTTACATTTCCCTGTATCCCATTCCTCCTGACCTTCTGAATGAGCCTACCATGGGGAACCTTATCAAATGCCTTATTGAAGTCCAGATACACAGCATCCACCGCTCGACCCTCATCAACTTGTCTAGTAACATCCTCAAAGAACTCAATAAGATTTGTGAGGCATGACCTGCCCCTCACAAAGCCGTGCTGACTGCATTTAATCAAACCACGCTCTTCCAGAGGGTCATATATCCTATCCCTCAGAATCCTTTCTAACACCTTGCAGACGACAGACGTGAGACTGACTGGTCTGTAATTGCTGGGGATTTCCCTATTTCCTTTGTTGAAGAGAGGAATTACATTTGCCTCCCTCCAGTCCTCAGGTACGACTCCAGTGGAGAGCGAGGATGCAAAGATCTTCGCAAGCGGCGAAGCCGTCACATTTCTCTCTTCCTAAAGCAGCCGAGGACAAATCTGGTCTGGCCCTGGAGACTTGTCAATCTTAACATTCGTCAAAAATTTCAGCACATCAGCTTCCTCAATCTCTATCTGATCCAGCATGCTTACCTGCTCCTCAATGGTTTCATTCACTACAAGGTCCTTTTCTTTAGTAAAGACAGAAGCAAAAAACCCATTTAGGGCTCCCCGTACCCCCTCAGACTCTACACACAAGTTCCCTATGCTATCCCTGATCGGTTCTCCTCCTTATTTGATCATTCTCTTATTCCTCACATACGTGTAAAATGCCTTTGGATTCTCCCTAATCCTTCCTGCCAAGCCTTTCTCGTGCTCCCTCCTGGCTCTCCTCAGACCATTTTTGAGCTCCTTCCCCGCCTGCCTGTAATCCTCTAGAGCTGAGCAAGACCTTAGCTTCCTCCACCTTACGTAAGTGGCCTTCTTTATTTTGACGAGAAGCTCCTCCGCTCTCGTCATCCAAGGTTCCTTTATCTTACCCCTTCTTGCCTATCTCAGAGGAACATATTTATGCATCAGTCGCAACAACTGTTCCTTAAACCGTCTCCACATGTCTATAGTGCCCTTTCTATGGAACAATTGCTCCCAGTCCATGCTTCCTAACCCACGTCTGATAGTATCATAGTATCCTTTTCCCCAATTAAATACCCTCCCATTGTACATGCTTCTCTCCTTCTCCATAGCTATGTACAATGCGAGGCAGTTGTGGTCACTATCACCAAAATGCTCTCCCACCACAAGATCTGACACCTGCCCAGGCTCATTGTCCCCTCGTCGGCCCACCAATGGCCTCTCCCCGCGTCGGCCGCTTTAATGTACTGAGTTAGGAAACCCTCCTGAACACACCTTACAAAAAGAGCTCCTTCCAAACCATCTGCTCGAAGGACGTTCCAATCAATATTGGGAAAGTTAAAGTCACCCATTACAACAACCCTACTCCATTCACACTTTTCCAAAATCTGCCGATCTATGCTTTCCTCAGTCTCCCTGCTGCTGTTTGGGGGGGGGCCCAATGAGGTAACTGCTCCCTTACCGTTCCTAATTTCCACCCATACTGACTCAGTAGGCAGCCCCTCCTCGACAATAGTAACTTCTGTAGCTGTGATACCCTCTCTGATTTCCTTTCCGAAATCCCTGTATGTGGTGTCCCTCAAGGGTTGGCCAGCACGGTGGCTCAGTGGTGAGCACTGCTGCCTCACAGCAGGGACCAAGGTTCGATTCCAGCCTCGGGCAACTGTCTGTGTGGAGTTTGCACATCCTCCCTGTGTCTGCGTGGGTTTCCTCCGGGTGCTCCGGTTTCTTCCCACAGACCAAAGATGTGCAGGTTCGGTGAAATGGCCATGCTAAATTGCCTGTCATGTTAGGTGCATTAATCAGGGGTAAATGTAGGGGAATGTGTCTGGGTGGGTTCCTCTTCGGAGGGTCAGTGTGGACATGTTGGGCTGAAGGGACTGTTTCCACACTGTAGGGAATCTAAGGATCTATCCTTGGCCCCTCCTTTTTCTCACCTACACACTGCCAGGAGGTGATATCGTCCAAAAGCACCGTGTTAGGTTTCACATGTACACTGACAATGCCCAGCTCTCCCTCCCCATCATCCCTCTCCATTATTCCACTGTTATTCAGTTATCAAACTGCTGACCACATTCCCACTACTCGATTGGCTGCATTTTCTCCAATGAAACATTGTAATGGTTAAACCCGTTGCCTTCAGATGCTATTAGAAATTACTTTCCCTTACTGCTGAGCCCCTCCCTCTCGCTGGGTGCAGTCTGAGGTAGAACTACACTCTTTACAACATTGCTGTTATATCTGTAACCCCAAGGTGACCTTCTGATCAGATTCTACACAATAACAAACACCAGGAATTCCAATCTTTAAAATGTTGCTTGTCTCCACCTCACCCCAGTCCCATTGCTACTGAAACCCCTTACCCGTGTCGGTGTTGCCTTAAACTTGATGAATCTGAAACAGAGCCCTTGATTCCTTGACTGACCCAGAATCTGCTGGCTTTCTGTGTTTCCTGCACAATGACCCCCCTGGTCCCTTTGTGGTGCAGCTTTCCACAGTTCCCACCATGTCAATAGTACTCTGTTCTCTTACCATCCCCTCCAAAATGACCAACTTCCCATTTTCCCAAATTATACTCCATCTGGCAACTTGTTGCCCCCTTCTCCTGTGCATCTCTCACACTTACCAATCCTCTTAGAACTTTACAGTTATGCCTTTTCTGACAGATTCCACCCAATTCTTCTAAACGTTAACTGGTTGTCCTGGGCAGTGGGAAGCGTGCAGTGTTGCTCTATGGGAGGACGAGGAGGAGCTTGCTGCCCATTGGTCAGAATGGAGGCCACTTGCCCATCGAGCTGCATGAGCCTTTCACCCCCCATGTCTTATTGATGAGGCACAGCGGCAGCACAGAATTTAAAAAAGCAGCAAATCCTGCTCTCCACATCTCACTGACTCTTGGAACATTCTCTCCCATGTGTCAAAGATCTGCCCTGTTCAGTCACATAAAGTCCCAAGTTGGAAACTCCTAGAAACTCACATAGATTTCCCCCTGAACTGACTGCTGCCCTCCACAAGGGGTAATGTGTCCAGTCATCCTGGGCCAGGAGGAGGGGGTGGTGCGAGTTTCTAACCTGAACTGACAGTGATGGATTTTATAAACTTGTATTACAGGATATTACAGGTGGACTTTCAGATGGGAATCTCAGTAACTGTAATGCCAAACCCTGACAGAATTACTGCATTCATCAGGAGCTGGATATTCACATTGTGTGTGAGGATTGTGTTCCAGTTCATTCCCATTTACTGCATAAAAGTTCTCCTTTGAATCATCCCATTCTCTCAATAGATTTGCCCAAACATTCAATGTGCGTCCTGTAATCCTTGTATAATGAGCCGATGGGTGAAAGGTTTATTATTATAACCTGTAACATTTCTAAACCCCTCTGTCACAGTGCAGCCACAATTTCCTCTGCTCAGTTTCCCCAAACCCCTGATTCCCCAATGTCTGTTTGCTCTCTATAAGGTACACATCAGGATTGTGTTGGAACATTCTCCACTTGGCTGCATCAGTGCAGCCCCCAACAATATTAAAGGCAGTGACCATCCTCCAGGACAAAGCACTGTGCCTGAGTGGTGTCCCACCCCCACTCCTTCAACATTCCCTCTCCCCACCCCCGGGGTACAGTGACATCACTGTGTAACAGGGAAAGGCAGCATTGTCCTCCCAGACCATAGGGCTGCTCTCTCATTAGGGCGAGATGGCTGGTGGTGGGTTTAACCTGAAGGTTACCACAGCCCAGGCAAGGGGAGAGGGAGAGAAGGAGAGTCCATCTATTGTAGATGGATATTCTCTAAGTATTAAAATCACCAATATCATAAAAATGAATAGTGTAAAAAAAATCCAGCCTGAACCTCACGGCCACGCACACATCGCACCCAGCCTGACCCTCACTACCGTCCACACACCGCACCCAGCCTGACCCTCACTGCCGTCCACACACCGCACCCAGCCTGACACTCACTGCCGTCCACACACCGCACCCAGCCTGACCCTCACAACCAGCCTGACCCTCACAACCAGCCACACACCGCACCCAGCCTGACCCTCACAGCCAGCCACACACCGCCCCCAGCCTGACCCTCACTACCACCCACACACCGCCCCCAGCCTGACCCACACTGCCATCCACACACCGCCCCCAGCCTGACCCTCACTACCACCTACACACCGCCCCCAGCCTGACCCTCACTGTCGTCCACACACTGCACACAGCCTGACCCTCACTGCCACCCACACACCGCACCCAGCCTGACCCTCACTACCACCTACACACCGCCCCCAGCCTGACCCTCACTGCCGTCCACACACTGCACCCAGCCTGACCCTCACTACCACCCACACACCGCCCCCAGCCTGACCCTCACTACCAGCCACACACCGCACCCAGCCTGACCCTCACTACCACCCACACACCGCCCCCAGCCTGACCCTCACTGCCATCCGCACACCGCACCCAGCCTGACCCTCACTGCCACCCACACACCGCACCCAGCCTGACCCTCACTACCACCCACACACTGCCCCCAGCCTGACCCACACTTCCACCAACTCACCGCACCCAGCCGGACCCCCACTACCACCCACACAACCCCCCAGCCTGACCCTCATCAGCAATAACATACCGCCCACAGCCTGAACCTCACCGCCACCCACACACCGCCCTCAGCCTGACCCTCACTGCCGCCCACACATGGCACCCAGCCTGACCCTCACTACAACCCACACACCGCCCCCAGCCTGACCCTCACTGCCACGCACACACCGCACCCAGCCTGACCCTCATTACCACGCACACACCGCCCCCAGCCTGACCCTCACTACCACCCACACACCGCCCCCAGCCTGACCCTCACTGCCATCCACACACCGCACCCAGCCTGACCCTCACTGCCATCCACACACCGCACCCAGCCTGACCCTCACTGCCATCCACACACCGCACCCAGCCTGACCCTCACTACCACCCACACACCGCCCCCAGCCTGACCCTCACTACCACCAACACCGCCCCCAGCCTGACCCTCACTACCATCCACACACCGCCCCCAGCCTGACACTCACTACCACACACACACCGCACCCAGCCTGACCCTCACTACCACACACACACCGCACCCAGCCTGCCGCTCACTGCCGCCCACACACCGCACCCAGCCTGACCCTCACTGCCGTCCACTCACCGCCCCAGCCTGACCCTCACTACCACCCACACACCGCACCCAACCTGCCGCTCACTGCCGCC